>NC_031769.1:51398073-51408493 GCF_001522545.3 Parus major
GAAAGACTCAATACCTTCATCCATGTCATCAATAAAGATATTGAACAGAACTGGCCCCAGCACAGAGCCCTGAGGGACACCACTGGTGACTGGCCCCCAGCTGGATGCAGCACTGTTCACCACCACTCTCTGGGTCTGGCCATCCAGCCAGTTCCTAATCCAGCCCAGAGTCCTCCTATCCTATAGAGGCCTCTTATAATCAGCCACTCAACAATGAAGAAAGCTCCACCCCACTCCTGAGTGACTCACAAATTTCCTTACGGTCTGCCTTGAAAGATGTGAGCTTGAAGGTTTTAGTGAAGCTGACTGCCTGTTCAGAAGAGTATTTTAAATGCACAACTTACTCAGAACCAGCATGGCCACGTGACTGGGATAAGAGAACCCAGTATCACCCTTCTTTCCTCTGCCAAATCAGTGTGGACTACTACTTAATTTATAACTGTAGCTGAACAAATGGATAATATCCTGTCACAGGCAGGGTCTGCACAAGCACCTAATTTTGAAATAAGTAAAACAGCTACTGAGAAGGTTCAGGAGCAGACAATAATCTGGGCACTGGAAGAGGGAAGTATGTCTTTTAAAAGAGGCAGAAAATTACCTGGTCATGGAAGTAGAAGATTTCCAGAAATGAATACTTCCATTTGAAACATAATGCAAGCATTTCTCTCCTTTTCCCTGATTTTACTGGATTGTACCCATCTCATTTTTTTCTGCAATATTTTGGTGAAATGATTTAACAGTTACTCTTGTAAGAGAAGAGCTTTGTCCCCATCTCAAGTTCATGTCCTTAACTGCACCATTCCTTTAAACAGGCAAAGAGGGCACTGAGTTCTGAAGAGAGTGTTTTTACTGAGCTACCACCATCCTGTGCCACCAATAGTAACATAAATGCAATTCTAAAATGTCACAGCAACCCTGTTCATTACTTTATTCAGCCTTGCTCCTTTTTAAAATGTCTGTCTAAATCCCTTCTTCTCTCCTTACCTTCTGCTAACTAAACTCAAGAGAGCATTTTGAGGTTCTGGGAAAGAAGACTGTAAGGTTAGTATTATTCAAGCCATCCACATCTCACGCATGACTGTGGCCCCTCCACAAAACCAGTTCTAAACATAAAATTAATTTATCATTAGAAATGGAAAACACAAGGCACCTTACATTAATATGATAAACACAAACATTACTGGTGGGCACCTGTAAGTTGTCACTGTTTTATAGATGCCCATCTGTCACAATCCGCTAACACAAGAGGGAGTCGTGAGAGGTTCACTTGATCTCAGAGTGCAAAAAGGACACAAAGGGATTTCAGTTTAAACCACAACAGCAATAATGCATCTTTATTTTAGTGCCAACAGCACGGGTTATATGATGGATGAGAGGGAGAGAAAGAGAGAGAGAGAGAGAGAGAGGGATAAAGAGGCAAAGTAAAGAGAGAAAAAGGGGGGGTTATAGCTACCAACAGATGAGATGGAGTCGCCAGTGTTGTCTTCTTCTGTGGGGAGATCTCTCTCAAAGAAAGTAACTTAGAAAAGTCACTTTTATAGTCTGTTTCAAAGCGAGGGGCACTTGGCCAGGAGGTGGGGAGATTCACAGGCCATTGTGGTAAGATTCCCTGTTGGTCTGGGAAGCAGGTGTAACGTACAGAACAGGCCACTCCTTACAAGTTCTTGTTCAGCAGCAGTGTACCGTGGCAGTACAGCAAGCACCCCTGCAAACAATCTCTTAGCCAGCATCCACCTCAACCAGGCCAGAATCCCTGTACAAAGTCCCTTGGGGTCTGTAGGGTCTCAGTCTCTGTTCTTGCGACGGTTGTGAGGCAAATGAGGGAAACTTGGGACCGTCTCTTACACCATCTTAGATACTAAATCTCTGTTCTTCCCTCCCATGGTCAGACTTGAGTACATAACAGCAGAAGCGGAACCTCAGCAGCTCAGAAAATGTGAATGACAACTGTCTGCAACAATCCGTCATCAGATCCTCTGGTTTTGTTTAGAATCAGAGTTGGACAAAGAATGTAATACTGTGGCCAAACAACAGCTTGAGATCACAAACTTAGAGATCACAAGCCATTTGACTACACTTGCTATAAGACTGGATGGCTTTTCCTCCTGATGGATTTGTTCTGCAGTCTGGAATAGGAAAGTTTATTCCAGATAGGCTATAAGCAAAAATGAGATCATGTAGGAGCTGGATATTAAAAATAATAATAATGAGCATGCAGTAAAGGAATGTATTTTGCACTTCTTTTTCTTAAAACAACAGAATGGTTTGGGTTGAAAGGAACCTTTAAAGACCATCTAGTCCAACCCGCCCCCCTCCTCTGCTATAAGTGTGATGTTTCCCTTTTTCCAGTCACTGGGGCTTCACCTGATTGCCATGACTTTTCAAATATGATGGAGAGTGACTTGGCAACTGGATCAGCTCTTCCTGCTCATCATGATTCTCTTGATGAAAAAGGCCATCTGTCAGTATGGCTGTATGACATCCCATGGGCAACAGATGAAGAGTTGACATCTCATTTAGTAGTCATTTAACCAAAAGAAACTTGAACTCCTGGGTTTTTCACACCTTCATGCTTACTTAGGAGTTGATAACTTAAGAGCACCTAGGATAGGAGGACTTTCCCTCCTGTGCTTAAAGACAGGAAAATTTTGTTTTTGATATTACAGGCCATTTGATGGTGGGAAGGTCTGGCTATCCCAAGCAACAGGGGTGGGTAACATGCAGCAGACCAGCAGCAGGTGCTTCTGAAAGGTGCTCTCTCTGCCTGAATACATGAACACACACCAAAAAAAAAAAAAAAAAAGGCCATTTGATGGTGGGAAGGTCTGGCTATCCCAAGCAACAGGGGTGGGTAACATGCAGCAGACCAGCAGCAGGTGCTTCTGAAAGGTGCTCTCTCTGCCTGAATACATGAACACACACCAAAAAAAAAAAAAAAAAAAGGTGCCTTATGCATCTCCCTGGTGCAAAATTCAGCATTCTTCAAAGATACCATTGAATTAAGGCTGTGTTCTCAAAAGCAGTATCCTTTCTGATGAAGACTGATCAGAAAAACTGGGTTCGGCACAGCCAGAGAATTACATGGCCACATTCCCTGCTTGCAGGGCAAAAGGAGAAAGGAAGCTCTTATCTACCCTAAAACAAAGGATCAGCCACTTTAAGCCCTGTTTATATTACCATATAACATGGCTATTTTTGTGGTTCTTTTGCTATGTCTTCATTGTATCTATATTGTGAATATTACTAGGTCAGGCTATTCCAAGAAGGACTACGTTGGAAACACATGGCAGAATACTATTATTTTTAAACAGTAAGGAAAGTCAGGCAAATGACCTATTTATTTTGAAAATATTTATTCAAGAGCCCTCAGCCTTAAGGTCTCATTTCAGATGCCAGGCATGTAAGAACAGGCAGTACATCTTAATTTGCAAATATTGGGCTAAATGCATGGATAGCTATTTCACATCTCTAAGCAAGTAAGTAAATGTAAAATAGACTTTAAAGAAAAAATTCCAAATGAAAAACACATTTCCTCGGGCAAACTTTTAAAATAACTGCTGGGATTGGTTGTCCTGACTTCTGGATGACCCACCTGAGACATCTCAGACACCTTAGGACTGTTTTTAACAGATACTGCACTCCAGGACTGCAAATCCAAGTCCTCCATACTTGCTAAAAACAGGCCTACCTCCGTCTTACACTGAACAAGAATGAAAGTAGACAAAGCCCATGATGACCACCAATGCCAGAAGTGTACCGCTCTGGTTTATAGCCTCATCACTTAACAGTGAATTATCAATAGTATAGAATTCCTCTTTATCCATGTTCCAATTATCTGAGTATCTGAGTTCTTCACAGATTTTTGCCACTAAAGAATCAAAGCTTTAGAGGAAGACAAAAGCCAGGAATTAATTTTCCATCTCCATTCAAATGTTATAAATCTGTTTAATGGCGACAACAAAACCAAAACAAATAAACAAACCACCACCCCACCTCAGTTCTTCATACATTTGTATCTTCTGTCACCAAGACCAAACACTAAGCACAGAGAGATCTCTACCAACATGTTGATCCCACTTCAGCTGCACACAATTGTGCTGTGTCTGAGAAAAATCAGCTAATTATTCCAAAGACAAGTACGAGCAAGCCACTGAGATCTCTATGTTCATCACCAAATAACAGACTAACCAGTCTGTTGCTAATCCATGTCAGAGCCTGCAAAAGACAGTAAATAACGACTAAGGGCTGCTTCCCCTTGCAACAGAAAGGGTCACAAAGTTTTATCACTTCTAGCATAGCAAAGAAACATCCATGATGTTTTAACTAGAATGACTGTGATCTCAATTTACCCCTCACATCCTGTACTACTTCTTCCTTTCTGTTATTTGGGGACTATTCAATAATCCATGTTCTTTCTGGCAGCTTTTCTTTCCTCTCATTCACAGAACAGAGGTAATGACTAGATGATAAAGATGCCTTTGTACCTACACATTTCACTGAGAGGCAAAGCTAATAAATGCAGTAAAATTACTTGAGCCTTGAGAACTTCTTATTTTATTAGCCAGTGTTGTGCAGCCTTTAATTTAGCATTTAGGTTAGTTACTATAACAGCAACACTAGCTGCCATGAACAGGCTCCGTTTAACTGGTTAATAAAGCTATGCTGAGGGAAAAAAACCCCACTTATTTCATGCTACTTGTTCAACTCATGTTGTTAAAGTGGTGGGCTGTACTCATCTGGAGGAACAGGATTAGCAAATGCATTTCATTATCTTTCCTAGTCAGATGGGTTTTCTGCAATGTTTTCTAATTAGGAGAGTAGATGTCTGTCTGAGTTGCAAACAGTCTAAGAAACACTTAAGTTCAGTTAGACAAGCAGCCAAAGCTCCTTTTGCTTAGAGAGTAGAGAGAAAATAAGTCAAAGTTATAGTTATTTTATACAGTTTTAAGATTAAGTCCCACACTTTGGCTTTACAGGCATGAGAATATTTGCCAAGGTTCAAGACCAGCTCCAGAGGCATGAGACAGCTCCTCAGCAACCTTTGTTCTGCTAAGTTACAACACAGCATGGATATGTCCAGAGTGGGGTTTTGTTAATTTGGGTTGTTGTTTTTTTTGTTTTTTTTTTACTACAAGATTGAACTGCAAGAATGCCTTGGCTTTTAGACTGTTTTTCTTTCCTAAGCCCCATTGCTTCCCCACTCAGTGAAGGAACCTTTTTAATGCCTCACTTAATAAGGTGAACTGAGCATAATGTAAGTTCTTTTAACACACTGAGTACTACCTGCAAGTTTCAGAAAAATCTAAGGTTGCCTGAAAATTTGAGGTGAAAGGTATCCACAGCTTGATATTCTGCATATATTGATGTTGCTGTGTAACACACAGAACTCAGTCCTCAGGGCATTATTCTCCCAGTACCACATCCATCCAAACTCTGTTAGTTTCTCCACTTCTTCCCAACTGTGTTTAATTTCGTGTTGCCTGACTCTGCTTACTTCGCCAAGGATGGCAGTGCAGAGAGAGCTTCAATGGACCACAGTAGCAACAATGGCAAACATCCTCTGAAGCTTTCTACAATTAATCTCCACAACACAGAGTACAATACTCCCTCTACAAGATGGATGAAACTCAGGTGACTTTAGAGTCATCATTAAAAAGCAAAAAGGCCAGTGTGCGTTCTAGACCTTCATGTTAATGAAGTCCTGACACCATGGTGTAAGATGGATAGCTAATCCCATTTTAATTTGAGAACTGGACAGCTAATTTATCCATTTATCTTTACCTGTTTTGACAAGGCCAGTTAATTTTTCGTGCAGAGAACAAAGTGGTCCTGTTCTCATTTGCTGAGCTTAGTTTTCAAAGTCTGTGGATTCAGCAGATATTCTTCATAACAACAAAAAAAAAAAATAAAGCCAAGTCTGCCCTTAGACTTTATTTAAAATAAAGTTGCTCACAGGTGAATGTGGTGGTCTTTGTGTCTTGTTGGGTTTGCAGGGGGAGGAATGGGTGGTAGAACATCCAGTTAGCACAACTGGAGAAAAGAATGAGGACACAAAGAATAAGAAGTTCAAAGCTACAAAGATCGAGTCTCCTTTTGAGCTCGACAAAATAACCACTGCCAGTCCTTTCAGAAGAACACAAACCATGCTTCACTGAATTCAACTGCTGCTCTTACTCTGCAAACAGTAACGCAGCTCACTCTTGGAAGACACGGAGAGATTTGTATCTGAAAAAATGTTTCTTGACCGTGAGGATGTAAACCCAATAAGAGGAATCCAGAAAAATCAGCACTCCAGAATAAGGGAAGTTTCCTGATGCAATAGGAAGAGATCTTCAAATATTTTACTATCAAATCTTATTATATTGATAATATTTCATTAGAATGTAATTATTCATAATTCTTCTCTAAGTGCTATGCACTGCTTGTGACAGTTTTTAGTAAGACTAACTAAGGCTTTCTTATATATGCTGAAAATAAAATATTAACTCATTGCTTTTTATATTATGAAGATTAAACTTCAAGTTGGATTTACATTATTGAAACACATTTGTATCCATTTTCTCATTTATTGACACAAATGACAGAAAGATGTTCACGCACTATGTTATTGATCCTTGGCACAGTGTCATTCTGTGTTCAGATCTGTAACCATAGATCCAACAGCTGAAAGACTATCTTTATTCCACAAAAATTAACTTGGCAAGTCAATGCAAAGAATTGGAAAAAAATGGTTTCACACAATATCAGTTCATTAAACTGTTGCCCTAATTAATACTGGTTGTTTGGGGTTTTTTAACAAGCTCCAACACAAAAGTTCAGCAGGATGCCAGGAGTTACATAATGGCTGAGCTTGTCTTTTCACTGTGTGTAGATTGAGCCTAGATGCATTTTTTTTCTTTTAACTAGAGATAAGTGATAGCTGTGACAGAACATAAAGGAATTAAGTGTTAATGTGGTTTATACATGGATTCTGTACCATATCTGAGAACATAAGAATCACCTTTCTCCCACCAAAAGCTGTCTGAAATAAGGCCCCACCACGTCCCTTTACAAAAGGAAAATATTCTCATTTTCACTCTACACATGGGTAAACTGAGGTACAGCCTGCTTGGTGTCTCATGTTTCAGAAGGGAGCATCAAATATTTACAGTGAACATGGATTTTCACAGGATCGGAAGGAAGCTCAGCACTTCTAAGAAGAAGTCCAGTTTGTAGGAATGGTTTTACATGACCTCTCACACTCTAACCACGGAGTGCCCTGGCCACTCGAAGATGCTACTTGGCTATTTCCTTATCACCTACAG
Organism: Parus major; assembly: GCF_001522545.3. Lineage (NCBI taxonomy): Eukaryota > Metazoa > Chordata > Aves > Passeriformes > Paridae > Parus > Parus major. The sequence continues at coordinate 51,405,378 of NC_031769.1, forward strand.
GCTAGCACTCTGCTTCACTGCAACCTGGAGATTATTCCAAACAAAGAGCTTTTCCCTTTTTTGCCTTTCTCTCTGCTACGCCCTCCCCAGGTGGTGGTCCGTGCCCTTTGGTGTGGAGGGTATCTTTGGAGCAGCCAGGACAACGTGATCTGCAGGGCTCCCCCAGTCCTCCACAAGCGAGGGGGAAACGCCGCTGACGAGCAATCCCGGGGAGGCGACGAACAGGAAACGAAAGCCCTGCTTCCGAATCCTAATTACAGCTAGCCGGGGTTAAATAATAGCCACTGACCTCTTCAGCTCACAGAGGAGAAACGTGGTCCTGTTTAATTCTCTTCCCTCCCTGCAGCTCCTTCTTATACAACGCTCGGCGGCTCCGGCATATCCGCGCCCGCACGGCCGATCGCTGTCGCGGCGGCAACACCCCCTCGGCCGGGAATCCAATAAGGCACTGCAGGGGCGGGCTGAAGCCAGGGGCGGCTGCTGCAGGCGAAGGGGCTGGGAGCTTTCTCCCAGGAAAAACACTGCACGTGGTTAGCAAGGGGCTGGCCTCTCGTTGGGGACCTGGGCAAGAACCTCCCCCCGGTTAAGCGCAGTGGTCCCCCCCCGACGTAGGGGTTTCCAAAGTGATAAACTATCTATCGATAAACACTGTTTGTACGCTTAATATGCCTCAGTAGCTGCAGCGGTTGAGAAAGGATAGGAAATAAAGGAATTTAGGATTATATATGTATTGAAATCAGTCACAATGGAATGCTGAATTTACAGACCACAAGGATGCTTGGCAGAACGCCCAAGACAGGGCCAGAAGGAGGAAAACACGGGGGCATCAGTCTAAAGTGCCAGCTGGGTGAAAGGTGATTTTGGCAGGGGGAGAGCGAAAAAACTGACTCACGACGTCTAGAAACCCACTGACTCAAGAGGAGGAGGAGACTGAACATGTGGAGTAATTAACATAAGTGAGAGAATCAGTTAACCATTAGAATTACAGAACATCCAGAGTTGGAAGGGACCCACAAGGATCAAGAGGTCCAGTTCTGAAGTGAATGACCCATATGGGGATTGAGCCTAAACCCTTGGTGTTACCAGCACCATACTCTGACCAAACTGAGCTAAGAAGATGCAACACTAATTAGTGATAGAATTGTGCAGCTTGTAGCCAACGAATCCTGATATTCTTGTTTGCTAAAACATATAAATAATGTAAAAAGTTGATGATTAGGGAGCTAGTGTTTTGTGGGTTACTACCTAGCTCCTTACTTTGCACAAACTAGAACAGAGAAATATTGATTCCTCTCCTCTGTGTGTGAATTTGCATGGCACACCAGGTAAGGAGCCCATGTTAGGGGCAACAACCCCAGCCAGGCACTCCCAGAGCCCCCTCATGCAGGTTTGCAGACACTGGTACATCAGCAGTGCTTGTGTGTCTGCCCAGCTGCAGCCATAAGGTTTACAATGCAGGATGAATCTGTGCTCAGGAAATTGAAAGTTTCAAGCAAGCCAAGTGGGAAAGAAGTCACTCTGTGCCTGGCTTTGCTCACACAGGAAGCATGCAGAGAGTAGCTGCTAGGACAGCCCAGGCAGGTGTTCAAGCTCTTACTCAAGACCCTTTGTCTCCTTTTCTACTGGGATTACTTCCTGGCAGTAAAATACTTTGTGTAAGCACTAGCTTTTTCTAGGAGAGACAGCTTTTACCCAGAACTTATTCCAAGCCTCTTTACTTGCCATTTTTTTATCTACATGCAACAGGACTTTTAGCTGCTTCTTTTGGGGCTTGGAAGATAAAAGCCTGTGAGGGTACAGCTATTTCACCCCAGGCCAGCAGTTCCTGCAATGAACAATGCATGAAAAGAGGCTGTTCTGAATTCCACAGATCTTTCTACACTATGCTGATGGTGGCAATTCATACAGTAGAATCTGAAACTGTGTTATGTTGGGACTACAGGTACAAAGGATAAAATTCGGTACCCTGTCATCTCACACATAATAGTAGAAATAGCGCTGGAGAACCTTTTTTTGTTTGTTTGTTTGTTTTGGACATAAGTGTGCTCAATTCCACCTGTTTCTGGTAAATCTTGGAGTGTGTTGTGTAAAGTAGTCATACCAAAAGAAGCCCATCTTCTTCCTATAGAATTTAAAAATCCACTGCATCTCTGGATTCTTTAGAATCTTTACTCTAAAATTCTGCAGGTTGGGATTTTAAGAGTGACACATCCTTCTTTATTTTCTCATTTCTGACCTGTGAACTTCCTCCTCAGAAAGATTACAGGAACTTGGCCTTCTCCCAGCTATATTTTGTTTGCCAGAGTCACATTTTCTGAGCTAGTAATTGCAAAACATCTGTGGTCTACATCTTAAACTGAACAGAGTTTGTGATGACATTACTATGCTGGTTGTTTCAAAGAAGTTATAGGATGTTTCAAAACTCTATACCCTCTCAAACATATTGTATACTAATGTATATATATTCTATACTAAAATATATAAATATGTATTTATACTACATTAAATATATGTATTTATATCTATAGTATACTAATGTATATACATTGTATACTAATTGTGCCTCAAGAACTTAAATTACAGTGGTTACACAATTGAAATAAGGAGGAACTGCAAAAAGTAACTGAAAAATCATACACAAAACTAATGAGCAGGAAGTTTAAAGTCTGAAAGCCTTTAAGATATGTGCGGTACTACATAAAGGAGGATTGGCAGATCAGGAGACACAATAGTTAAACATATGTATAATGAGTTCAACATATGAAACAGTTAATGACTAGCATGTGATTCTATGCTTACCAGAAAATAATGAATCAATTAAAAAATGATAGGAAACTGTAACACATAGCAGAACATGTGAAAGAATCCATTTGGGAGTCATTTGAGGCAGATGTAATTCAGAGCCCTTGTATTCAGCAACCAGGATCCTATTTGTACAGTCATGCAATCTACAGGATGTAGGACCTGCTCATTCTCGTAATTAATCTTGTCAAAAACACACAAACAAACAAACAACAAAAACAAACAAAAAAAAAAAAAAACCAAAAAAACCAACCAAAAAAAACCTAAAACCCCGCCTTCTTTCCAAATGCATCACATCCCAAAGCCAATGGAAG
>NC_031769.1:51408593-51410018 GCF_001522545.3 Parus major
GTGAGGATGTAAACCCAATAAGAGGAATCCAGAAAAATCAGCACTCCAGAATAAGGGAAGTTTCCTGATGCAATAGGAAGAGACCTTCAAGTATTTTACTATCAATTCTTACTATACTGATAACATTTCATTAGAACGTCATTATTCATAATTCTTCTCTAAGTGCCCTGCATTGCTTGTGACAGTTTGGAGTAAGACTAATTAAGTATTCTTATGATATGAACATTATATATCTATTAAGATATTCTAGTAAAAGCCTGTCTGCACCACCCAGCTTTCAAGCCAGATGACAATTCCGGGGACAGTGCTCTTGGAACTTTTCTGGAGCAGCCAGAATGAAGAAAAACAATGATGCTGTGTACAAGAAAAGGAAGGACCAACAAAATATATTAGCCAATAGTAGCTCGTTAAGCTGCATGAACCCTGTAAGAGCGTGCTAAAGATAGAAATAAATGGGACTCTCAATGAATTCTTCCAGTTCATGAACTAGCATCCTTCTGTTGTTAACAGAGAGATGGAGCCCTCCAGTGCCAGCAGGGTAGATGCTGTAAAAGTTGCCCCGTATTTAAAGAACCCTATATTCTACTGGTGACACCAACCCTCGAACCACTTGTTGATAATGTGGGCTCTCCTATTCCTTTCATTGTTTTTCTCTGCCAGCAAATGGACTGCCTCCCTGAGAAGAACGCTATCTGTGTCTGGGTCGTCCCTCTATTCCCTTGGCACTTGAGTTTATGTTCTCCTTTGCTTCCTAGTTCAGGGAGCTGTGCTGACAGAACTGTTTCCTGGCTTTCTACATCATGGGTTTTTTTGGTGGGGGTCTCCTCTCGTGGTTTTAAAGCAGTAACTAAAAAATTACTTATTTCTTGCTGTGAGATATGGATTAGAACAAGAGCAATACAGGCTTAAAACTTAAAAGGAATAAAGGAAGCTTATTAACAAAACTACAAGAACCAAAACACCCGAATAAACTTCCAGAAAACCTTTTTATCTCTCACTACTTAACCATTCTTTTGTACATGTGACTACATAGAGACAAAAACTTTGGTGTTTAAAACAGTCCCAATTCCTGCTACAGTCTTTTCATCAGTCTTTGTAGAGAAACAGAAGTCTCCTTCTGCTAATCTATGGAGTTTCTGACAAGAAAACTATTTCTGTTATAGCTTTCTATTTTTCTGATGCCAGCTGCCCAGAAATCTTGTCATCAGAATTCATTCCTCCCATTTCACATCACTCTGAGGTGTGTATGGGCCATGAGCCTAGGGATGTCATTTTAAGGATGAATTATTCAAAGGCAAAAGTCCTCTTCATCTGTCTCTGTGAGCTTCACTGGAAAACAGTTTTCTCATTGCCCCCAAGGCTTCAAATCTTCGCTTCACTCTGTTCCAGCACTTCACTGTATCACAATTACTCTACTTTTTACTC
>NC_031769.1:51410658-51536786 GCF_001522545.3 Parus major
CATGGCCTGGGCAGGGAACGGGACCCAGCTGGAGCTCTGTTACCTTTCACAGCCAGGAAACAAAAAGAGACAAAAGAGCTTTGACTGTACATCTTAAGGGGGTGTTTACAAGTTGACGTCACTTTTTAATGGTCAAAACTGCTGTCAATTCTTAGAAATGACTGATAATTGGTCAAGAGGAAAGACTCCCATCAGCCACCAGCAGCTTCAACTTCCTTAGCTCCCAAAACCACCTTAAAGGTAAAGTCACCCCATGACATCTCCCCTTAGGAATCTTCTGTCAGGGTCAGAAAAGTGGCAGTGTGGGTTGTAGGAATATGGAAGTGGAGCTCACAGGACCACACTTTCCCCAATAGCTTTAATTTACAGTTGGCTGAGCTTCTTATGCCTGCTTAAGGGGTGGACTGGTGTGTGCTGGAATGTTTCACTTTTGCTTTCCTTGCTCTGGATCCTATGCTTGGAAGCAGAACTTGTAGTAACAGATGTTAGTGGAGATATTACATTTCCTCCATAAAGTAAGGGCATAATGAAAGCTGATAAGTGTAAATTGATGCCAAGTATCCAAGCAAATGACACAAATCCTTTTGATTTGTCCAAACAGAATTTAGTCCAATTGTGTTGAATTTTTGCTTGTTCAGAAATGAAGCCAATAAAAGGTGTCCAGCAGGATGTGGAGTGGAAAGCTAACTTTTGACAGAGCTGCATGGGATGAGACTGACACATTAGAGGTGAGATTAGCCAAGCAGTAAGGCAGATACACCCTTTCCCTCAGGGCAGTGTATTTTGGAGAGAGGGTGAGGGTCCTTAGATTTGCCCACATATAGGACCTTGCCAATTGCACTTAGTTGATTTTTAAATATTAATATTTGACAGTACTGTAGGAAAAAAGCTGAATAAGCATCAGTTCCTCCAGGATCAAAATCACTGAATTTTTGCAGGTAAGAAATCAAGCAAAGGGGAAAGACACCGGAAAAGATGAGCAAGGAGCTTCTGGCAAAACATAATGAGAATGCGGAAGTTTATGGAAGCTTGTGAAAAAATGGGCAGGGTTTTTGGGCAATTGGGAGGGATATAGGAATGTTTTCAGAGTATACAGGAATGAGATCTGGAAAGCTTAGGTCTATTTGGAATTAAATCTGGCAAGGGATATCAAGGACATCAACAGGGGCTCCCTCCAGTACATCAGTAGCAACAGGAAGATTTGAGGAAACATGGGCGCACTGCTGATGGTAACAAAGGATCCAGAGAATGCAGAGTTATGGAAGGTCTCTTTTTGCTTTAGTCTTTACTGCTAAGGGAGCCCTCAGGAATCTCTGACTCAGTAGGCAAGTAAAAAAGTCTGGAGAAAAGATTTTGTGTTGCGGAGTATCAGATTAGCATTGTGGATGTCCAGGGAAACTTAATACCCACTGTGATGATCTGGCATTTAAGAAAAAGAAAAAAAAAATAGAAATTCATGGGCCTTGAAGGGGTGCACCATCAAGTGCTGAGGGTTATTTGTAAAATCATGGAAAGCTACATGAGAACTTCAAAAAGAACAAGAAGGACAGGATCCAGGGAACTACAAGCCAGTTAACCTCAGTCCCTGGAAAGGTGATGGAATGGCCTGGTTGTTGTCATCTAGTGTGGAGGCAGAAAAGAAGGTTATGACAAGTAGTCAACATGTATCCACAAAGGGGAAATCATGCTTGGCTAACCATCCTTGTATGATGGAATGACTAGCTGGGGGGATGAGGGGAAGAGCAGTGGATAATGTCTTCTTAACCTTCTTCAAGGCTTTTGACACTGTCTTCCATAGCATTCCCCTAGGTCAGAGCTGTCTGAGTGGCAGATCCCAGAGCATTGTGATCATCAGCACAGAGTCCATCTGGAGGCTTGTACCTAGCAGTGTTCCCCAGGGGTCAGCAGGGGTTCCCTGTCTTGTTCAACAAAGATCATTAAGGGACTGGAGGACAGGCTGAGAGGGCTGGACCTGTTCAGCCTCGAGGAGAGAGGATTGCAGGGATCTTTCCAAAGCACAAACTGCTCTAGATGAACCTTCTTTAACAGGAGGTTTGAACTAGGTGATCTCCAGAGGCCCCTTCCAACCCCAGCAATTTTGTGATTCATCTCATAGCCATATGGTGTATGTTGGTTTTGTATTTATGCAATCCAGACAAGAGGAGATGCTTGACAATGTTTCATAGTCCTTTCTGAGTAATGTGCTGGGAAAATAATTTGGTATTCATGTTATCTAAAGGAAAAATTAGAACCAACTGATAAATATTGAAGATTTGTATATGTAATTGAAGTCATACCAGTAAATTTTCCACAGAAGAGATTATCTTCAGTGACAGTCAGACCAGTCTTGTTTGAATGACTTTTCCTTCAAAAGAGGATCAAAGCTCACTTTCATAGCTTTGTCGTGTCAACTCTGCCAATGTCAAGCTCCATTACCTTCAAATAAAATTGTTAACAATAAAAATTCCTCTAAAATGTGTAGCCTAGTCTGTTACTTCAAATAAGCCCTGTTTAAATGTAATTTTAGAAAAATATAAATTAGAATTGTGCTAATGTAGAAACACACTTTTGGAAACAGTGTAAATTAAAATTAACAAGAGACAAGCTGGTTGTTGCAAATGCTATGCTTTAGAATCTATTTGCAAACAAAAATTTTATGCACCAGTAATTTAATTTTGATTCTTTGGGTACTTGCTAGAAGTTGAAATAGACATTTTTTGTCTAAAATTTTCATATGATTAAATACACATGATATTCAATTACAGTTTTTGTTCTATAAGGATTTTATGTGAAAATTAATTTATTTTGCATTTTCGAAAGATCCATAAAGATGATGTAATATCCTAAAATACAAAGATGCAAGTTGCTAAACAATTTTGTATATTACTAAGATCTGCAGGCATAGAGGCGATGTCTGGCAGCGATCAATTATGATATCCTTAGAGGCTGTTAAACCAAGTTCCTCCTTAATCACCCATTTAGTGAGGAAATGGTAATAAAATGTTTCTGTACAGAAACATCTATTCTGTTGAGCATCCTGCACCGGCATTTGATCTAAGATACCCTCCCTCGGAGCACTAGGTGGCAGAGCAGTGCAGGATTCGGGCAAGTTCAAAACGAAAGCCCAAGGTCTCAAGTGCGGTAGGAAAGAGGTTCAAAGAATTTGCACCTGTGCGAAAAGACTGGGATTGATGAATACGAAGAAATATACAGTAATTGTTAAGATATAAATAAATGTATTGCAATTAATTGTTCCAACTAAATTCAATCTCTATGGAGAACGAACACACTGCCTTTTGTTTATATTTATGCACTTCTGTTCTTTGCTGGGTGAATTATTTGAAAATGCAGTTTTACCTATCATTTCTCCTTATTTACAGATGGCTTTTCATGTTGTTTTCTATGCCTATGGAGAGCAGTGCCTCTGTATTTCTATGCCTATATATTCAGATAATTTACATTTTATTTATGCAGCTAGAAAGTCCCCAAAATAACAGGTCTGATGGCATTCCAGTGAATTTCAATGTATAATTGTCTTGAATTCATAGAGCCATAAGGATCTATTTGAAACAGCAGACAGAAACTGGAAAGAAAAGGAAACCATTGTGGTGTTTAAAAAAATATTAGTTGCTCAGAAAGAAATAGATTTTGTACCCCATCAAAGGTTTGAAATGTTTTAGAAGCACAGAATGATAAGGGTTCCTGTGTCTTTAGAGCTTGTGAATTAATATTTAAATCAGATATTAACAAAATTCCTTCTTTCACCTCAGATGACTGCATTGTGTAATTTATGCTGTGAAGGAGGATCAATAAACATGAGACATTTCCAAATAATTTACCTCACTCTTAACCTGCCAAAGACTTAAGAGTGAGGCCAAATGGAAGGAAAACCCATGAAATGAATGCAAAGACAGTGGACTATGCAGCAGTGATGGATCTAGATTTGCATACTCTTATGTATATTCCTAGGAGATTCTGTTGAAATGGTGTATGATTCAAGGGAGAATTTGGTCCAGTTTTCTGAAATGTGGGCATATGGCCGTATGCAAGTGCATTTATATTTAATGCAGAGCATGTACCTGAGAAACTACTGCTGGGCACCAAACAGATTTGGTCTAAGGCTGAAAACTGAGATTGACTTTGATGAATGTAGTAAATTGAGTCTAATCAGTTGATGTCTTTAAAATATCCTGTATTTCAGTTTGAGTTCCTATATTTTCCTCCCTATTTGAGGACAATACACATAGTTAAAAGAAAATTTATAGGATTCATTTCATATTTAAAGTTCTGGATAAATCTATGAAAAAGAAACCTCAAACTGGAGCAGAAGACCCAAAGCAAAGCTTTTGTGGAATTGTCAACTTACTAAATATGGCAGGGAGTTCTCTGGAGTGCCACTGCTGAATCCTGTGATTTTTAATTGCTTTTTTCAATAAAGCAAATTTCCTGGTTCTAAGATGGTGAGTCAAAAATGAGGAAGCAAAGATTTGGAAAAGCACTCAGCAGAAATCCAGGCCTAGCTTATAATTTTGTAGCATGTTCTACCTTTTAAACTAATCCTAAGATTTTGAAAAATTGGGATACACTTACCCAAATACACAGGTATCTGACTGTTTCCTTTGGTTTCTTCAAAGGGTACAGACTCTTCTCTATACAAGATTATTCTAATGGAGCTGTTCTCACTAAACAATCATACAGGAATGTTCTGACACGTCCTGGTTGTAAGGTAGAATAACACTTTATGTGTCCTAAATTTGGAATAAGCTCACCAAGGCGCAAGAGGAATAGGCACCATAAATGCAGAGTGTGTCATGTAGGAAGGACAATGAGCCTCTACTTCTGGGGCTGCCAGCTTTTACATCCATTCCCAAGGTATACTAAAGCTGTTTCTATTCCCAGCCCCATCACACAGCTCATCAGCCTGTCTGTCAGTATGGCTTACTGCTCTGTTTTCCAGTGCGCTGTAACTCCAGAGCACATTGTGTGACATTCTCTCAGTGGAACTGAGGATTTTGAACAGGCTGTTGGAAAGATATCTATTTCATTTTATAATCTGGGATTACCATTAAATACAGAGAATAGAGGTTTTCAAGGGGCTATACTGAATAGCTTAAGGCTCAAAATTGGCAGGCCACTCCTATACAAAAGGCATGTCTAAGTATACTGCCTTTGGAAGTTCCTACTCATTCATCTTTTGACAGTTACTGATCAGTCATAGTCACATCAAATAGAGAATCCAGGGTGTTTTGAAAAACATCAAGAGTCTATCAAATTATAGATATCTTACATAATTCTGTCTCCCTTACACAGGATAAATGATATCTTGATCTTCAAGAAGCCATTGATTTCCATATGATTTTTTTAAAACAAAATTGTAATTCCAAGTGATTGAGAGACAGGCTATAAATGATGAAGCTGTTGGTGACAAAGTCAATTAATGAGATCATGAAATCTTTAAATTTTCGATTTTTAAAATGGAAGTCAAGGAAATAAAAATTAAGCCTGTCCATTTCCAACACCCTTCATGATATATCACTTGAGCCCAAGGGTCCAGGTCTGCCACAGTCTTTTGGATAAGGTCATTTGTGAGCAAAGAATGCAATCTTTTAGGAGTTCAGGAGAATGCTCACACATTTCTCTTGCCCCAGATGAGTATTTGCCAGGTGTTTTTGTAAAGCAGAGAGCAGATTACCACAGAGTTCCTATGGGAAAGGAATGGAGGAAGGGTTAAAGCCCAAGAAGGTCATTGGCAAGTATGTAGAAGTAAGAGGCATCCAGTGTCTGTGTAATACAAGGAGCACAACAGGAGCTGCTGCAAGAAATGCAACTGAGAAACTGAGAAGTGCCCGTGTGTGTGGTCCTGCAGAAATGGGGGCAGAGCAAATACCATGCCCTCACACATCTCTTTGGTAGTAGCAAGTTATGTTGGAAGCTAAATGGCACGACTGCTACGTGACAGGTGGCAAACTGAAGTGCCAAAAGCACAAGTGAATTCCTCAAAATTGCTCCATCCGTTGGTTGCAGGGGAAGGAACTGGAGCTCTTTGCAGGTTATCAGCCTGTTGTGCTCTCTGCTATCACAGGTGAAGGAGTAATGACAAAACTCACTTGTGGTGACTGTTAACGTGGCCTGGTTTGTGTTCTCATCAACTACTGCAAGGATACCATATGTGAAAACATTTGATGGGATACAGGCTCGTGATGGCCTTTATCCAGAGCTCTTCAGATAAACTAGAAATCTGATTTATTATTAAATCACACACCCTTTATTGATTATTTTTCCCCCTTTCATTGTAAAGCAGGAAGAAAAACAGTGAGATTTTTGCAGGAAACTTCCAAGGACCAAACCAAATCGCTTCTGATCTGCAGAAACAATGTCTATGCTAAAAGAAAAACCATTCTGTGCACTGAGGTTATTTATAAAAGTATGACTCAGCTGGACAACAATGGCAGAATCTGTCCCCAGGAATTTTTAATGTATAAATCTAAAAATGAGTGTCATCCTAGAAGTAAAAGGCTTCTTCTCCACAGATTAGACTCTTTTTCTAAAGAAATAAGTTGCCTTCTTTATCTGCCATATATTTTATATACCAATATATTTATAAACCATATATTTTATCTACTAGGAAAAGTAAAATAAGAAAGGCAACACAAACAACACAAGTGATTAAATTGTTAGGAAGAAAAACCCCAAGAACATAAGAGACCATTCACAAGCAAAACCAACAGTATCAATGTGCAAAGAATTTGTTTAGATCATTTCTCAAATAAATCCTTTTTCCTGTGAGACACTTCATACTGAAAAATATGAAGGAAGAGAATTTGCAATAATTTCTTCCCTTTTCTTTCTGATCAAAGAGTTGTACTTCATTTTCAAGCCACCAGAGTGTATCTTCCTCATCTTGCTGATTTGGCTGATACAAATTCAGCAGGCAACCAATTGAGAATAGTCAGTTTTGATCAAAAGTAATTTAATTCTTGTCAGTTTATTGATGTTATAATAACCCTGATTGCAATGACTATATCTTCCCAAGAGCATAGACATTGGCTTTGTTAATATGATTTTCAAGAATTCTATCTGTATCAGGAACATTACACTTGAAGCAGGAAAAAAAAGGACTCCATAATCTTTGACAGACCTTATAGTTACATTTGTGTCTCACAAATATGAAGGAAAATTTGAGACTTTAAGCAAGATTCTGCTCTTTTCAAATATTAAGTTGAAATAAAAAAGCAATGACCAGGGCTTTGACCAGGGTATGTTTTCCTAGCCTGTGGAGGTAAAAAAAATTTGAAAAGTGAAAGCTCCTTGCTGAATTTAAAGCTGTAGACAGCATTGTTAGACAGGCTGCTTTTTGTGCATTCTGTATCCCAAGAGAATTTCTCTTACACATTCACTGTTAATCATGACTACAAATTGTTCTCCATGAAAGAGCAGGGACCAGAAAAAGCTGTGAGAAAAAGGTGAGTTACAAGGCCCCTTCTTCAAGGGTGAAATCCAAAGTAGCATTTATCAAGTAATAGGGATCTAAATTTCACCATTCAGCATCTTCCCTTAAGTCTCAGGGGAGCAACTGTGGTAAATAATAACAACTATCTGACCTTCTTGGGTTCTGAGGAGGCAGGAGGGAGAAGAGTTACCAACTTTGAGGCTTATTGCAGTGCAAGAACTGCCTTCTGAAGTCTTCCATGGCCTCTTTATGCTCTGCTTTCCCAGACTCCATGCCATGAGGCAATTCTTACTGCAGTGCTTGAATATTTAGACATTTGCATTGTAATTTGTAACTTGACCATGGTGGACTCCCCTTTGCTGCTTACTGTCCTGCCAAAATATGCATACCTTTGGCATGTCTTGTGATTTCCCAACCTAATCTCTTCTTTTCCCCATTCTAAATTTTAAGAAAATGCTAGCTGTTGAGCACCTTTCTTACAAGAAGATCTTACACATTTTATACAGCCTGATTTTCCTAGTGTCCTCCTCCAGTTTTCTGTGGATGGCCTTAGGGCTAATTTCACCTTTGGTAAACTACTGATCTAAGCAGTGTACATGTGGAAAAGCATGGTTCCATACTTCCAGCCAGCTGTTGCTGGGTTCTGTAGTAATCCCTCTGGATTTTGCAAAAAAAGAATTTGTGCAGGGCAGAAATAAAGCACTATGCTCAGACTTCCTATATTTTATTTTTTTTTAAATAGTGTACTGGCACGATTCCTATCTCTTCCTGGCAAAGCAAAATCCTGAGCCGAAGCTCCATAACTGGTCAACAACTCGGTGCAAATTACTTTCAGCATTCAGTCCCTGAGACAGTCAATAAACATGGAGGACTCCCTGTACCTTGTTGACTTCTTCTTTCTAGTTTGTGTTTTCCTGTGAAGAAAAGGACATTGTGCTTCAGTGACATTCAGCCCCTACAAAAGACAGCTTTGTGTCTGCACAGCTCCAGTGGCAGCAATACATAACACTGACAACGATGAAGAGTCTGTGCTGAGAAGGAGCCTTCATTTGCTCACCCAGAGACGAGTATCCACTTTTTTTCAATTTCTGATCAGCTTGAAAGATGCTGGCAACATGTAGAAGAAGAGGTCTGATGCATCACTCATTATTCTGAGACTAATATGGCTTGATATCTTGTTTTAGCTGCAGAGGAAGTCCCGAGGCCATGGGGGATTTTCAGAAAAGCAGCAATATGAAAATGTGTATGGAGGGGAAAGGGGATTGAACAGCTGGAGAGTACTCAGTGCTGGTGCTCTATAGGGAAAGCAGGGCTCTCATGCTAAGTGCCAAGATTGTATTGTAAGCACATTAATCTCATAGGATCATGCAAAGACAGCGTGGAGTGTTACTTCTGGACCACCACCAACACTTATGGATTTTATATCCCATAGTGACCATCACAGTTTTGATTTCCTTGCCATGGACTGCATCTGCTGTACCTTTTCATTAATTTATGCACGGTTTCTCTTGGAGCCGGCAGAAAGCCATATTTTGTAATTAATTAATTTTTAATATTATATCTGTATATGAGAAGGGGTTTAATTAGCCCATCACTTTTCTTGAGGGGTAAGATTTTTCTCCTGCTACTTATTCACACATATTCCATATATTCTTCTAACTATCAAAAAAATTCTTAATATTTTAAGATCTGTTATTGGCTAAACAAGTTCTCTAACAGAGAAATTAATTACTTCATTGCCTTGTTCAGAAATTATTTTCAAGTGGATGACCTTGTCACAAGTTAATAACTAGAAATGTGGATCACTATGGGAAGCATATATGCAAATTTAGCAACTGAGAGAAAGCTGCCATAAGGATAGTTAATTATGACATTAAAAAGTGCCTTCTTACTTTCTCTCGCATTTCATGGATAATCCCAAATCCATTCTCCCTCTTGCTTTCCACATTGCTTTGTCTCAGTGAAGCTGTCCAGTTTGTTTCACTATAGCCACATCTCTGACCCATCTGTTGTATCGTAGAATGGTTGGGAGGGACCTTAAACATCACCTAGTTCCAGCCCTTGTGCCATGGGCAGGAACACCCTCTTCCCCTATTTTCTTCCAAGGATTGTGGGAGCTGGACTAGATGATCTCCATAGGTCGTTTCCAACCCTAAAAATTAATTTTTAGCTATTGTACAAAACCCTTATTTTCACCCCCGCTGAAGTCTGAGATAGCTTATGATCTTCCCTAGCTCCTGAAAACAAGTGTTTCCTTTTTCTGATGTCTTGCTTTGAAATGTGTTTGGGATCTGGTATTTCCACTCAGATTACTGGGGGAAGCCACACAAAAGCTTTGTTGAGGAAAGGTGATGCAAAGAGTTCTTAAGGAAGTAAAACAAAAAGACAGTAAGAGAAGGAAGCAGGGAGGGAAGAGGGCAGATCCTGTGTGCTTGGAGATGTGAGATTAGGCTCAGATGGAGAACAGCTCCAGGACTCACTCTCCCAGATGTTTGTGTCTGCGCAGCCGCCGCGGCTGCGTTCCTAGAGTGCTCCACCTCACATGCTCAATTGTGGGGTTTTCCACTCTGCTAATTAATAATTCAACTGGAAAGACTGAGCAACCACTGACTGAATTATTGAAGGTGTAATTAAACTGGCAGTAGTTGAGGGGAGCATGCGAACATTTTCTTAGCAAAAATAAAGGGTTTCCAATGAGATGAAATGTCACAGGTAAATTCGGTTACTACCCTGAACCTTCTCCCTCTTCCTCTGTTAAACAGCTGAGGCAGTAGTTGTGGGTACTGGTAGTGAGTTTTCAGGAAAACCACGCAGCTGTTTGGAAGGTGGCCAACTTCTAACACTACAGGGAAAAATGAGCTCTCATCTTCCCCTTATCTTCTGCAGCAGCAGTGGTGAGCTCCTGTTTGAAGGCAAGGTCACACCCCTACATATAGGTCTGGGTAAATACTGAGCTATTGCATGAAATAATTTAGCAGCCTCTGAAGTGCAAAGATTATTACAGGCAGTGAAACTGCTTCCTGGTTGCCTGGAGTTCCTCTGAGGTAGAGATAAGGAGCTCAAAATTTTGTCCTATGTGTAGCAGAGTTCCTTAGGGTTGTGACAAAGATATAACTCAGTAAAATTAGACTTGATAATGAAGCAAAGGCTATTTTTAGGTGGGCTTCCTTTTTGAAAGACTTTGGCTAATCTTGGCTGTCTCGCTCTAACCTAAGAAGGCATAATCCAGCTGTGGAAATCAGGTCTGAGAGAATTTTATTTAGCCTAGGAAATGCTTGCATTAATTCTGGAATTTAATCATTCCACAGCTGAGAGCTGTGGTTTTGATGAAGTTGTGATGGGTGTCTCTGCAGAGTTATTTTGGCTCTTATGGGACAAAGCCTGGAACGAAGAAATGCATCTTTTCCTTCTTTGCCTCCTTACCTTTGAGTTTATGACTGCAGTTAATGGGAGATGCCCAGGGAACACTTTTTTCCTCCTACTTCAGATTTTGCTGCTTAACTGGTTTCAGCTGGATCTTTTTGGGTTTGCTGTCCTTTTTCCTCTGGAGAAGAAGAAAGATTGTATTAATAAGGTAGAGTAGGTATAACCTTCCCTCCAAAATTTGCACTGGGGCAGGAGAACGTGGACCATCCATTTTGCCTCTCCCTGCTCTACTACAGAAGCAGCATTTGTCCTGCAAGTGTGACTGAAGCAGTGTCCAGGCAGCCTTGGACCCAGTGTCAAGATGTGGCTGCCCCAAGTCACAGTCTAGCTCCAATATTTATTTAACAGCCAGAGAAACTGCTATGTTGGGCAGAATTCTAGGGGAAACCTGTAGCCATGGGAGGAAGCCAGCAGTGAAAAGGCGTGGAGAAGTAGACAGAATTTAATGAAACAAAATACTTTGGAATTTAAAAAAAGCCAACACAGTGTAAGAACTTTAAAATAAAAAGGAATTGATCTTCCTAGGCATAGGCTGCTTTGAAAGTTTCACTTATATTCTCCCATCATATTTTTCATTTTTTTTATTTGCCCTGACTTAGCTTTTTTTGAACAGTTTATGACAACTGAGCACCCAGCAGATTGTGTCTGTGTCTGTGTAGTCCAGGTCCTCTTGGGAAAATGGTGAAGTCAGCTTATTAAGTAATTATCCTGTGACCTGAGAAATGATAGTAATACAGTTGGATAATAAATAAAGAAGTGTTTCCAGAGACAGTTAAAAGACAAGTGAAATATGGTTTATTTTGTGATTGTGTGGGTTGGTGGGGAATATCACAGGTGGCATAAAGAGAAGTTAAGCTCTACCACCACCACACCCCAGGTATATAAAGGCAAGCATCATATTGTCTATGCTAGCAAGGGTTCTGAGACCTTCTTTAAGCAGGAAATGAAGCAGAAAAGTGAGATTCATATGAGATTCCTTAGATAATTTCTGACCAATTGGCAGAGGCAAAATCTGCTCTGCAGCGGAAATATGATTCACAAAAATCTTGAAAGCATTCTCAGTGCTTCAGGCAGTTATACAGGTTTCCCAAATAAACTGTAGTATTGCCTCAATTCACCCTCTTCCAGAAGTCTCCTTCCCTGCTTCTTTTGTGTTGAGCTTGGTCTTTATCTCTCCAGCCTGAGATAAACTAGAGACAGGATGCCTTTACACAAGGCACTGTACTTTGTTACATTTCAGCTAATTACTGTACCACTGGCCTTCCCCTCAAAACTAGACTAGACTAAACATCTTCATTAAAATTGTGTATAAGTGTGTACTGAACCAGCTGCCAGATATATTGGAGGTCACAAAGGCTGCCAGACTTGTAAGGAAAGCAAGTGCTGGGAATAAGAAAACTTGTGTTGAATCATGAGGAATGGGTAAGCCAAAAAAAAAGGGATGCTGAATGAAGCAGGGAGGATGAACACGGAGGAGCTGTGGCTGATATTGGTAGAGACCCAAGTCACTTCCTACTGAGCCGGACCCACATCCCACAGCCCTACTGGTGTGTTACAGTGGAGGCTGGGAAGGCTCCCTTCTGCTGTCATCCAGGCTGGGATGCCGGCACCTCAACCACAGTTGCCAAACTGTGCTCTGGCAAGTTTTCCAGGAAACTTGAAGCATTTTAAAAGAGACATTTACAAGAAGCAGCAGCTCACACTGAGAGAAAAACTCAGCAGAAGGGAGAGTTGCTGTTCTCTACAGAGGCGCATCGCACCAGCAGCGCGTCTCCCACTGAGTTTTTGTCATCACGGTGATTTGGGAAATAAAGACATGGTCTGACACACCAACCTTGCAATTTGCTGAACCCTTGATGAAACTGTTGCCAGATGTAACAAGGAAATGCAACAATTGTGCAGTCACAGCTCCAGATCACATCGCGCCTCTTCTGATCTCTCGTGCTGTGCGTCCAAGATGGAGAGCTCTGTCTGGCACAAAGTCTGCCAGCAGGCTTCCAGCTGCTTTCTCTTCTTGCAGACACTTAGGCAGACACTTGCTGGGTTTTCAGCTTTGCTTATCCTTAGTCCCTCAGCCCACATCTCCTTTGGGCAGAAAAAGCTAATAATTGTATGTGGTTTTGTAGGTTATGCTGCTTGATGGCAGCTTTTGTCTCCATCTCTCCCAGTGTCTCCTGAGTGCTAGGTTTGCATTCTGCAGGGTGAGTAAGATGTGGTGGGGGTGACCACCTCAAATGAGAAAGAGAAGTCTCTTGACAGAGGCATTAGAGAGGCTTGAGAGAGATCCATGCCAGTGATCTCTCAGAAAACCAACAAGAAAGCAGGTTTGGATGAGTGACTTTTACCCTGAAGCTACAGCCTATGTCTGAGAGTCTGGGGATGCTCTCTCTGTCCCACTGTGGAAACAAAGGAAAGAGAAACAGATCCCTACAGCCAAGGTGAATTTCACTTCTCCTAGAAACCTGGTGCTAAGGACAAAAATAGTAACATTCACTTTACACCTATTATCACCTTGAATGAGAAAGGCTGTTTTCATTTTAGATCAGATATCCAGGGTGGCCTGGTATCAGTCTTGTGGCTGTTTACAAGCATATTAATTTAAACTAAACTTTATATTCCTGGAGGAAATAATCCAAAAGAAATAATTTTACTCTTCTTCTTCTCCCTCTTATCCTGCTCACTGAAGATATATTGTGCATGAGAAATAGAAGATCCATCTCCCCAATGTTTCAATAATATTTTCAAGTCTTAGTTCTCTTTTGAGGTTTCATTCTATTTTTTAAAAGTGGAAAAAAGGAAAAACAAAATATAGCTTCCAGCCAGCCCTCTTTCAATATGACAGGGTAGATCTCTTATCCCTTATCCAGATTCAGTGAACTTTTCCCACAGGTACTAGCATCATGACAACTCAGAAATGTAAAATCAAAACAACTGAGCAAATTAGCTGTACAGTTTGCATGAAAAATTGATCTTCTTTGTAATATGGATGAAGATGTTGAGGAGGAGAAGCTAAGGGACAAAAAAGAAAAAGACATTTTCCTCTTGGAACATTTGTTGTCAGATTTTCAGATTTTCAAACACATGGGGAAGAATGTGGTCATCTGAATCTCTAGTTTAATAGTTTATTGTGTTGTGTTTTATGATGGGAAAGTGATTTTTTTTTCTGAAAGGAAAAACAGAATAATGTATGCATGTCTGCTAATTATGGCATTTATTTGAGGTCTTCTATACTGCTGTTTCACATTTATCCTGGGCAAGTACAAAATGCTGGTGCAGGCTTGGCCCTTGTGGTCTTGGTGGCATCCTCAACTGGGTTTGAGGCAGAAGCTAGAGGGGTGAGAAGCAAGCTCATCTTCAAGGCAGTCATGCAGGCAGCTGCCTGTGCACTGAGGCAGCCAGCAGAAGCACTGGTTAGTGTTCATTTAGGTTATAGATTTAGGTTATAGCATCAGATCTGCATGGAAATAAATGGAGATTGCTTCTTCTTTGCAGCTTAACCCCCTGCAAGTGGTTGAGTTGTTGCTGAAACAGCTGGATGCATTTGTGGTGGCTTCCAAGGGAGGTGAGCAGATCAATGGCAGTGTGTGTGCGCTACCTCAACAGAGGGAAATCCCATTCTGGGCTCAGGAAGCTGTGGGTATCTATCAAGAGGACTGCCTTTTGTTTGTGGATAGAACTGCCAAGCATTAGGATTTATCACAGAGGTGAGCTGCTTATCAAAAATGCTCCAGGGAGGACAGGTTAAGCCAAAATGGTGAAATTCCAGACTTCAATTCCTACAGCTGCTCAAAAATTTGGTATGGCAAACTACAAGAGAAACCCACAGGACTCAGGTTTTTTCAAAAGGGGTTTTTATATTGAGAGTTCAAATTCAGAACACCCTAAATTAATTAACTATATGTGTAGATATTACATTTTTGAGGATTATGTGTCTACTTGTGTGAAGGCTAAACAGAATGGGTTCCCTGGACAGCTATAATTTCCTGTAATATCATTATTAACAACAAAAGTGCAGATAATTCATGAGACAATGAAGCATTTGCTGTTGCCTGAAAATAATGTTGTAAAAGGCAGCAGGGCACTATTATGTGGCTCTCCTAAAAAGGTCTGCATTGACATGTTACTTGCTTCTGGATATGCAAATTTTTTTTCAGGGTGTTCTTGATTTTTGTTTTGGTCTTGCATTTTTTTAAAGACTTGGCCTAGAATGTCAGAGAAGTCAGTCCTTACCTGTCTGTACTCAGGGAGAGCTGCTGACAAAAGGCTTTGCACTTGGGATTGTTCAGCCTGCAGAAGAAAAGGAACTGGGGAGACTGTAACTGGGCCTTTCCATGTATAAGGGATGTTCAAAAGAAAGATGGGAAGAGACTTTTTACCAGGACAGTTCAAGAAGTAATGGTTTTAAACTGAATGAGGGTTGATTTAGACTGGACATAAGGAAGAAATATTTTACAGTGAGGGTAGTGAAACACTGGAAGGTGTTGTTCAGATACACTGTGAATGCCCCATTCCTGGAAGTGCTCAAGGACAGGTTGGATAGGAATTTGGGCAATCTGATTTAGTGGGTGGAATCCCTGGCTATGGCAGAAGGGTTGGACTTTGTTTGATCTTTAAAGGTCCCTTCCAACCCAAATAATTCTGTGGTTGTGAGATTTTGCTTCCACTCGTGTGGGACATTTTTCTTCTCTCATCAGGAGCTTTTTCCTGTACAGCTGAATAAGAGAACTTGTGAAAACATATGTGCTTACTGGAAATCATACAAAGACATCTTTGGACAGCCCTGTTATCTGACCCTTAGGTACCTTTTTGCACAGGCTCCCTAATGCAAAAGGAAATGTAAATTTGGTGGGCTGCAGCTGTCTAAGGATGATTCCAGCTGAGGAGAATCCTCATATGGTACACATAGCAGCTGTAGTGTTCCTGTGCCAGTGCTCTCTGAAGTTTCTGGATGGCATATACTACAAATAGCCTGAAGAAAATCATAAAAAATGAGTAGTGAGATTAGGACAGACACTGTTATATTTTCTACTCTTGATGTGGGGACCTAGGGCTGTGCCATGCTCCTGAACCATCCAGGATTTTATGTGTTGCTCCCTGGGATTTTGCAACCTTCAGCTCTCTAGCAGAGCAGGTGAGAGGACCACCTGAGCTGACTTTTCCTGCAGCACTCCACAGAGAACAAATGCTCCTAACTCCTCACTGGAGCTCAGGGCCACACTGCTGAGGGGCTGCCAGGCCCACAGGGACTCCCATCAACATCAGGCATTGTTTTCCACAGTGCATGAAGCAAATAGAAAGCATCACTCTTTGGAAAACTGTCCTGAAGAAAACAATTCATCCAATCATTCTTAGCATCACAATCTCAGAAGCCAGTCTTTGCTGGAATGAAGAAAGAGGCATTCATTTAATAAATTATGAGAAGCAGCCTGACTCATTGCACAGCTTCTTAATAGTACTTGGCAGTGCTACTGCTTGTGATTATATCCTTAATGCATTTGCTACTGAATAAGTAATAGATTTTCCCAATGCGATTGTACATTCTGCTCAACTCATTCTTCTTGAATATTCAGGCATTCTGTTTCAGATACTAGGATTATTTTGTTGAAATGAGCTATCTTGTAGCCTATATTTCTTTTTGGTTTCTATTAATTGCCATGGTGTTATTTGTTTGCAGGAGGAAAATTTAATCCCTGAACCCAAGAAACATTTGCCTCAAGTTAAGCATAAGCAAAGTCACATTTCACTAGATCCTTACATGATACATTTATATTTGTATATATTCAAGGGCCATGTTGGATTCTTGCGCATTAGACTCATTTATAAGGGACTTTTTTTTAATTCTTGGATCTGCTTTTTTTTTTTTTTTTTTTTTTTATGTGGAGGCAGTTCTGCTTGACTCTGTACTACAGAGGAGATCCTTGAACACATTAGGATTGTAGCATCTGTTTTCTCTTATTTGCTGTAAACAACCAGTTTTGCTTGAGCATAAGTGAGGAGTCTGCTCTCTAAGCCAGCTCCACTCCAGCAGCTGGCCAGGGAAGGAATCAGCATTGCACCTTCCCCTTGTAGCCAACAGGTTGTTAGCTACCGCTTCCTCCTGCACAGGAGACCTCAGCTCAAAACTTTCCTCTGCCTAGAATTCCTGATCTGTATCTCCCAAAGCCCTAGACACTGCACTGATTCTTGGAGCCTTCCAGGTGCACATCCTACGCCACTGAGCAGAAGGAAGTGGTGGTGGTGTCTGCCCACTCGGTCAGCAGCGCAGGGGGATCGGTGTATGGAGAGCACCCCTCTGGTTTGAACCTGGCACATGGAACCAGCAGGTCGATGGTGTTCTGTCACTCATGGTGGGTCCTGGATGAGCACCAGATACCTTGTGGCTTGGGGCTGTGGGCCTTTGGGCAGCAGTGCCAGCACCTGAGCAGTGGGGATATGTGAAGGCCTCTGAGCCATTGCTGAATACACCAACGTGGTGTTGGAAGCAGCCCAGACGTGTGACTGTTGCATTTCACTCTGCGTCTTTTTGGCCTCCTGGAGAAGCATCAGGTGTTGGTCTGGGAATCCCCACACTTTTCCACACTCCAGGCTTCCTTGCTTACAGATAGCCTTGCTTACAGATATTTACAGATAAATAGCATATGTCTATTTATAATGTACCTATATGTATCATAATGGACCTATATAATTACACCATTATACCATGACACACCTACAAGGTTAGTTGTCACGAGGGGTGGCTTTGTGAATGTCAGTGATATCTCAGCTGTGTATCTAAGTACTCAAAGTCCCTTGGGAAGCCAGGTTTCTTGCTTCTAAACACCTTTAAAAGTACAGAGTGCTCTTCAAGTGGGAAATATAGTTATTTGCACTGTATAAGCAAGAAGTTCAGTGGCTGCCAAAGGCAACTTTAAGAGTCAGGAAAGTTTTGGTCCCTTGTGTAAAACCACAGACAAAACTACTCCTTTGATTCTGTGCTCTTGTATTGCTCTTTTATGTTGGAGCTGACTGATGCCTACAAGGAAATGCTTCAGCTATCTTGGGCTCTAAGAGCTAGCAAGGGAGATGCTCACATTCTGTATAAATGTGCATCCCGTTTGCCTGCTGTTGAATAATTTATATCTTTGCTATTTATGGAAGCTGTCAGCATGCTTTGCTCTGCTGCCTTGACAGGGGAAGCAAAGGAATCTGAGTGAACTGGCCAACTAAGAGTTAAAATTTATTATTAATAGTTGCTCTGCAGTCAGTTGCATTTTGCTGAGTATTTGGCAGTCCTCAGAGATATCACCTGTTACTATAAATAAAACACGTGCTGCCAGGGTAACTGTTCTTCTTCCTGTGGCAAATGAGCCATTTCTTATTTTACTTTTAAAATCTGTATTGTTAAGGCTTGTGTGTGTGTGTATTTGGGCTCTCAGCACAGACAGCTTTTACACTAGGCTCATGTTGCTGTTCCTCCATGTGGTGTTTGTACTCAGAGAGGGATTTCACATGCTAATGCTGAAAGCTCACACACACCACAGAAATGCAGACTGGGCTGCATGTGTTGACGGACAACTGCACTGTAATTAAATAAGAAAATGCCCTCTTCATTCAGCAGGGGGGTTTGCTTACCTTGCATTGTGCCATTCAGTTACCTCTTGAGGTGTTGAGCTGACAGACAAGCCTGGTGCTGCTCAGAAGCTGGTAAGCAGAGGAGGATTGGGAAATTGTTGGTGTGTTATTTCACCGACTCCAGGTTCTCTGTGCTGTGGTTCACAATCACTTTTCTAGTCCTGAAGCTATCATCTGAGATAAAGGTTCGCTTAGGGTTGATGTAGAGCATTACCTTTCAAGCATTCCTGCTGCCATGCATCACAGAACCTTGCAGAGGAACAGATCCAGGTGAAAAATATCCAGAGTAGGGGAGAAATTAAAGAGAGATCTCAAGGTATGATGCAGAAATCATTGCCAGCACAAGAATGCATGCAAAAAAAAGCTAGGGGAGAGGATGTAACTACCTTTTTTTGGTGGTGGCAGATAGCATTAAGCCAGTTTAAAGCGGTTATGGAAGTAACCACTGAGAGATTGAGGGGTCTTTTACATTACTCCTATAAGTAAAAATATACTTAAATGTTTTTCTTTTTATTAATAAAAGCATACTTGCCATTAAAAAACACATCAGTAATTTATCTGGAAATATTCCAGAGGGAGAAGAATGCCTTCCTATATATAGACATAATGATACCTCTACACCCATACATATCACTTACTGTGTGCAATAATCATCAAGTAGTCTTGCCAAAGTATTAGTGTTTTGCAAAGATTAATGAATCACATTCTGTGAGTATTCAATATCTCAGTTCTACAGAGAGACCAACTGAGCTTGCATTAAGAGCCTCACCCCAAGACAAAGGAGTAAGAGAAAATTCTTTGCTAAATTACCTGGGCTCGCCTGAGGCCAAGTAAGTCAACAGCAGAGCAAAGGACTGACTGAATTGTCCAGATTTCCTATTTCTATTTTCTTATCCCTCCCTTCTGTGTGTACCATTAGTAAAATGATGGTGATGCTGTGACTATTACTTCTTGTGAATGTCATCTTAGCATCTTAATAAAGACTTTTTTTTTTTTCCTCCTTTTTCAAAAGGCACATAGCAGTAATAACTTTTCCCTGGGATGAAATTCAGTCTGAGAACAGTTACAACAACCTTAAATTAGCATACCCATTTCTTCCTAAGTTAAAGAATGCCAAAAAAGCACTTTTGTGGTTTCACATAATGCGCTTAGCCCTTCTCTCAAATAACATAAAGTGGCTTAAAAAATGTAATTGATAGCATGAACTCAGCTTTTCTAATATTGAAATAGTGTAGCCTGCAAGTGAATCAAGAAGGAACATTTCCTGCTGGGAAAACACCCTGCAGTTGAGGCAGAGGTGCTCGCGGACAGCAGTGTAAGGTTCACCAGGCAGCACTAAACAACTGCTGCAGCACATTGCAACATTTCCTGTTAAAACTTCAGTCCTGACTGTGGCATTTACTGTGTTGGGAAGGGTGTTTGTGAGCAGGTCTCAGGCCATCAGTTTACTGTGTGTGGCTTCCACACTTTCATTTGAAGGTGGTAAGCACTGGTGTTAGGATTGCAATGTGGCCAAGGGACAGGGCTGTCACAGCAGTGCTTAGGGTCACCACGACGTGAGGGTCATTGCGTGTAGCACTCACATACCTAAGTGCATCATATTGTGCAATTGCACAGGAACACTCCTCAGCACCTATGCAAGTATCTCTGCAGTTTGGGGAACATTATTTACAGTCAGTTCTTACATATGTGCAATCTTACCTCTTTTAGGGGATGCCCACTCTTAGCCAAGGAAAGAGAATTTGCTTACAAAATAAATAACTAAAATACATAACAAAATAAATAACAGCAAAGAGCAAAACAATGCAAATAGGAGGTTTTTGTCACTTTGTCACAAAAAACCAAGCTATTGCTCTTCAAGGAACTGGAAGACCAGGCTGTTCAGCTTTTTTCCTGACTCTTCCAGTGACAATTTCAGTGACCTTTAGGGACCCCTTGTTATTTCCAAACCTGCATGCCTGAAGTTTTGTCCAACAGGAGCTGAGTCAGGCTTTATTGACGTGAAAGAAGCAGTTCCTTTGTGTCTTAGTGGGTGGTGGAGCAGCAAACCACCTACCTGGCTAGGCAGTCAGATTTTTTTTATTTCTGAAGTGCAAGCTGAAGACAGAAAGCAGGACACTCAGTTTCATGCCTACCCACAGATGCAGACACTTGACTTCCATCAGCTGAATTCAAGAAAAAAAATCCTAGAGATTTTATATACTCTTTTGAAGAAATAAATAAATAAATAAATAAATATTTAAAGTATGGGAGAGATACAGAATTTAATCATGTGAAGCCAGGATGCCACATGTTCGATCTCATGGAAACTGGTATTATCTCATGTCTTCAGGGGCCTTGCTTCTGATTTGTTCTGGCAGAACAGTCAGCATATACAAAAAGCCCTAATTTGGGGGTATGGCTTACTCACTGTGACTAAGGGGCCAGAATGTGACATGTGGTAATTGATAACTTAATTTGCACTGTACCATTTTTCAGTGTATACCTTTTATTCATAGCTACCCTCAATTTCAAGCTTTACTGTAAGTAGAATGACCCTCACAGCTGCTTTTTTGTAAAACAGTTAAAAGTCCCTGAAATAGAAATATTAGGAAAGTTGGGCTTTTAAAGCAGTGACAGGAAGTAATTGGTTCCAAAGAGAAGCTTCTGAGTTTCTGTCATTTGCCATATGCAGTGCAGAGTGATCACTTCTCATATGGACCAGGTATGCAAGTAAGCTCAATATAGAGAGAAAAGAAATAAGGACATGGTTTTGTGACTATAGAGACGAATTAAAAATTATGTTTTTCCTCTTAGCTCTCAGCAAAGTCTGTGGATACAGGTGCAGTAATCACTAAGAGTGATGAAACTCAGAGTAACAAAGTGAGGTAGTTGGAGGAAAGAGAACAAAGCAGGTGATAGACCCAGAACAAAATAAGCTCATAGTTTGGGAGCAAGCAAATGTATTTGGCAAGAAGGATGCTGTGGTAAATAGAGAGAGAGAGTGGGGCAAGGAGAGTGAAGGGAGACCCAGACCCTGGCTGCCTAGGGTTGCATCTTCCCAGTTCTCTTTTCCTCCATTTCATTGATCCACCTGAATAAAAATAAATGAAAATTAACTTTCCAGCCCCTTTCACACAGGGATTCGCTTTTCTTTTCCTTTTTTTTTTTTTTTGTGTAGCACTGGGGATAATAGGTGTTGAAGAGTGTGTTAACAACTGAGGTTTGTGCGCCTAATTACTTCTGCATTACACTAAGAGCTAGCCCACAGCGTGGGTGTCCCCCCAGTCTGCTTTTTAATTAAAACTCACGCTCTTTGTGTGCTTGAGCTTTTGTGCGCCCTTCCCCCTGTTCCCCCCAACCTTCTACTCTCCAAATTCTGCCTCATTCGTATAAAACAAGAGCTCAGGAAGCAGTGACACCAAGCACATTAAGTACTGACATGTCGTAGCTCCCTGGGGAGCACAGATGGGGGCTTCAGCTGCAGCAGGTGCCGAGAAGACAGATCCCAACTCATCCAGAGAATTATTGTGCATCATCTGTATGGGCCTATTGTTTGGATGCATCCAGCTCGGTCACACGCTATGCGGGGCAGCGGTGATGCTGAGGGGGGCTAATTCAATCACTGTTTTTAATTTAGGAAATGAAAAGGATGTTCTCCCATCACTCCCTTCCCAGAATGCAGCACATATGGATTTCACGACAGACTTCACAGCCAGGCTGTGTTTGCAGAAGTGGGGGGAGAAGCGGGGGACGAGCTGATTACTATGCTTACAAATATATTTTCTGCCCTCTTTCTAAGGCAGCTCTGTTCATTTTGTTGTGGCTAAAGAAAAGGGTCAGGCTCTATGGTTAAAACTACTGCTCCACAAGCTGTAATCCAAACTTCATTTTTGGATGTGTTAATGAAATGCTGTGTTGCACATGGTGCTGGCCAGGCATCATGTGCTAGGCACAGCAAACAGTAGAGATGGGATTCTTCAGCTGTAATTGACAGAGTTCCTTCGATAAATTGTGAAAACAGTCTGTACTGAGAGTTCTGTAGTGCTCAGGGAATCTAGGGGTGTCGCAGTTATGCTCCTGGCCCTAAGCAGACTGGCCTGCTTTAAACCAGAGGCTATCTCATCATCTCTTTTGCTGTCTTTGATGTGGTGTGGTCATGGCAAATGTATATGTGAAGTAAGAACAGAGGAATCAACCCACCCAGCTGCATCTTGGGAGATGCACATGAGCTCTGTGCTTTTGGAGAGCCTCACAGCAGCAGAGGTTTCCATCCGCCCAGTGGCCAGCTGCTGAGGGGACAATAGAAAACAGACCTTGCTTGCCAGACTCTTACTGGTACAGATTGGAAAAGAAAGCCAGATAGGTTATATTGCCTTTTTTGTGTGAGATGAGGGAAAGAAGGTTAAAATATTTCAGGCTTATGGTATATTATATGTCTCATATTCTTTACAGTTTTTTACATACTCTATATTCTTTGTTTACATTTTATGTTATATAATTTATTAGATTCTTTAAGTAGTTACACTTGTTAGAAGCTGCAGGAGAAAATATTGTCAATAAAGAACTTTTTATTTTTTCTATAAAGTACATTAATGTGAATCTGATTGTGAATTTGTGTCTTCACTTTTCATTCAGGAACCCTAGTATCTAATTGATAATTAAATAAAATGCAACACAAATCTTGCTGCATGAAACATAACCACCAGAAGAGCGTAGACTCTAGTAAATCAGTGCTTCTGAAAAAATGTCTTTAACTTAGCATCTCCATACTCTAATATGAAACTGGGATGTGGCTTGCTTATATAGCAGGGCTGTGCTATATAAGAAAAGAGCCCAAGAAAACTGCCCAAGTATTAGGCTATTCTATATAGCTTTTAGAATAGTGTTTTAGAGAGTTTTCTTAATCTTGTCACTCTTTTATATCCCTGGGCTGCTATTCTTTTATGGGTTTGTGGCATTAAAGTAATGATATTTGAGTCTTCCACTTCCCACTGGAACTGCTCTAATTACAGATGTTAGAGCATTTGGGGAAGAAAGGGGAGAGGAAGGAAAGGAGGAAGAATTTTGTGACTTAGCCAAAGTTATGCCACAAGCACTTGTGGCCCTGTTGATTTCTGCTCAGCTCTGGAGGAGGCAGGTGTGTTAGCATGGGGTGGCGAGGAGGTCCCCTGCTTCTCTGCTGCCCAATCCATCCCTTCCTCTGCTAGGACACAGCCCTCTTTGATTGCATGACCTGAGGCAAAAGAAGGTGCCCTAACATGTTCACTTTCAGGATGACACCAACACCAGCCAAGTTCCATGGTGATGGCCTGTGCCCAGCACAGCTAAAGCAGTTCCCCTCCTTTCTGCTGTTCCCCTTCTGATACAGAAGAAATGCTTTTCCCCACAAGCCCCTTTGGGATGGAGATGGGATTTGGACATTTCCTTGGACACCAGAAGTAGGCCATCAAAGCCTACTACATACAAGCCAGCAAAAAATTTGCACACATGTGACTCCCAGCAGGGACATTTTGCTTCTGTTGGGTGAGGTGTGGCTGCAGGGCTGCCAATACTCCTGGCAATATTCCCGTGATTTACAGATAATAAAGCTATGAAAAATGGCACTGTTTACTGAGCTCACCACTTGGGTACATCTGTCTCCACCATTGGATTCATGGTCTGGTGATAGAAAGTGTGCCTGAAGCTTGCCAGCTGTGAGAAGGACTTCTACTCCTAGCAGGAGGAAACCTTGGTGCCACTGATTTTTTAATCAAAGAGATCTAGGCTTATATTTCCAGCACTGCTGCTTTTAAATCACCTTCTGCAGCTGACTTCATCACAATGCAGTACGGCTTACAAATTCCCAGTTTAAATACAATACTTAAATATTCTCCCATTTAAGCACAGAATCTCCATAAATAGTCAAATTTGAAAGTTATCTCCACAAATAATCAAATTGAAGTTTCAAAATCTTATTCTAATCCAGAAGTGCAACTCCCAATGTGTGTTTGCACTGCTCATCTCTATAAATTTCCCGCTGCAGCTGAAGGCTCACTCTCATTAATACGCTGTATTATCATGTTACCTGGTCATGGCTGGAGTAGGTATAAATCAATACTGATGAATCTGTCCTCCATGGAATACTCTTAAAAGATTTGGCTGAAGGTAATACCCTGATTTTTAAGCCTATTGTCTCAGGCTGTTGAAGTTCACTGCAAAGAGTCATGTGTCCCACTGGAAAAAATTCAAGAGGCTTTCCAGTGTCCTTAATAACTTGTATGATGATACAAAACCTGGGCACTGTTTTACACTGATGAGGCCTAGAGTTACTAAAATTGTAGATATCCACTGCAAGTAGACAGAGGGTAGGTCAGAGATTTGTACCAGAAAGCTGTAACTTTAGAATGAATTCTTCATTCTAAAGAAGAATTACAGGCATGGAAAACTGATTTACTCTCTTCAGTGCTGTGCCACGACTCATGGACTAACTAAAATGCAAGAGGAAGTAAGTTTTATGTGAAATATTTCAGGAACTGAATGGTCTTTGCAGAAGAGGTGATTCTTTTCCTAAATCACTGTGTAGTAGCATACACATTTGAGTAAGATTCCAGGAAAATCAAAGTCAGCCAAAAAAAGATAAAAATTTAAAAAATAATTGGTGATTTAAGATAGTTGGTTGATGACCTTACTAGACTAATGCCAATGGCAGAGTTATGGAGATTTCAAGGAAGGATCTAAAAATTATAAAAAAGAAGTAGCATTCTTTGATTTTGTTCTAAAGTAGAGAAAACTTTCCTCCTAACTCTTATCTTCTGCCTTTGGTCCCCTGTGGAGCAAAGGATAAGGAGGGTGCAACAAGTCCGTCTGGATATTTTTGTCTTTATTTTGAGCAGATTGTTCGATTGTGTAAACTGTGTGCATTTGTTCTGGGAGTCACAAGTTTTTTTTTCTCATGGATGGAATGGAACAATGTGCACCAAGGAGGAAGGTGATCAGTGGGATTAAACCTCCATATTTTTGCAGGAACAACTTTTGCTCTGGTTAATCCCTTATAGGAAAAAACCGAGGATCTTTTGACTGTGATGAAAGGCAGAGACCATTGAGAGTAAGAGAGGCAAAAGCAAAAATCTCCTGTGTTTTCACTCTTGCTAGCACCTTATCCTGCAACAAGGAACTTTACAAGGCAGGTTATTCCAAATATCTCAGTTAGCTATGTGTAATGAAAATACAATATGTACCACCAACTCAGATGTACTATTGTGTAACAGTACAGTGCCACAAAATTTATTATTTTTATTAATATGCCCCTTGAAAACCTTATGCCAGATGACTGTCACACAGGAATAAAACGGTCTGGCAAACTGTTGTTTTGATCTGATTGTACATATTTGTAACCTAAACCTCTGAACATGTTAAGAAAACTCTAACAAAATCTTTGTAATGAGAAATGTATATTTCACCAGAGACTATAATATATATGATATAATAAGCAATATATATAGATATAATAATAATGAATTAAATATATATATATAAATCGTGATAGTATTAATTGCCCAGGCTCTTGCCAGGCAGAAGTTAGGTGCAGTTACGAATTTTTCATGGGCTTGAGAGTGTCCAGAAGATCCTTTCTTAGAGACTAAACCTGACTGAAGTAAAGCCTTGGCTGGGGAGACTGTGTCATCTCTCCAAGCTGCTGACTGGAGTTCATCATTATCTCACTTCAGAAGTGCCTAAGAAGATTTGAAGTTGTAGCCATCTTTAATAAGGGAGGGAGTTACTCTTTTTTTAATTTTCATTAGCACGCTGAAGGACTGTTCTCAAAAATAAGCGAAAGGCAAAACCAAATTTGGACACTAGTCAATAACTAATCCTCTGCTTTTATTGCTGAAAAATATCTTGTCTACAGGGGAGACGAGTCAGGATAAAATTAACGAAGCTACTGAAAGACAAGAGTTCATAAAGGAGGCATCAGGATAATCTGATTAAATTACTTTGGTTATTTTGTATAGCATTCCTCCTCAGGACTTGAATTCTTTATTATGAATGGCATCTGCAGGATTTGAAAGGATTGAATTTTTCTTACTCCAGATTAGTTTGAGATATTTATGAAGGATTTAGGCAAACTACTGGTTCTTTTAGCACAATGTTACTAATGAGATGCAAGCACCAAAACAAGAACAAGCATTTTCTGATCCTCAGAGAGATTTTTAACACACTATGCTTCTGTAAGCCCCACATCCATGTAGTGTGCATCCTTCCAAAAATACCTCACTGAAGGCCATGTAGACTTCACACTTGCTTGGAAAGACAATTTCATTGGCTTGTATTGAAAAAACAAGCAATTTCTCTTAGCCATGGAGTTCACGACCTTCAAGTTCTCTTCCCTCTCTTCCCATTGCAATAATGCCATCTTCTTCCCTGTGTCCCATCAAGAGCCACGGAACCACTGCAGCATCTGTGTTTCCCCTCCTGTGTCCTGCGCTCAGTTCCCTGGGAGAGAAGGACAGACACACTTTGCACATTCTTCCTAGTCTGTCCCTAATTCTGTTTTTTTATCTTTAACCTGATGCTGATACTTTCTCATATACTTTTTTTTTTATTATTTAATTGCCTCGAAAATACATGTTCCTCTGGGTCAACAGCTCAGAGGCTGATAATGAGGAATGGATACTGTCAGCACAACCTGAATGCCTGCCGGCTGTTGACTGTCACCTAGAAGATAATCTTTGACAGGGATGTGGAAGGTGTTAAATCTGGCAGAGCGTTGTAACACATGGTGCTGAGAACTACAGGGATGAAACTCTCAGCCCACCTGCTTCTTTGTGCAGATTAGAGCATAATAGGATTTATTCTACATGAGCCCTTGTAGAAAAATAAATCAGAGCCATCTTTTATTTAAGCTTCCTGGAAATGTTTGGTTGGGGAGCAACATCTTCTCCAAGCTGAGAAATTGCCCAAAGAAATCTGGGAATTGTGCTACCGAGCTCCATTATCTAAAAATTTGAAACATCATTCATTTTTTTTCTATGCTAGTCATGAAGTGTGAGGGTTTTGTTTAAATCTAGTCTGTCCTTAAAACATTTGTACCCTCAAGCTTCTATCTGATGCATTTTGTTGGAGTATGTCTTTATTAAAACCTCAAATGCTCTGAAGGGAACAAAGAGTGACAGCAAGGTCATATTATGTAAAGTTCCTCAAAAAGAGTACAAAATAGGGTAAAAAATTCATAACATGAATGGACTTGGGACAAAATAGGCTACGAGTTAGGTGATCTCAGAGCTTCTAGAGTAATGATGTGGGGCCCCAAGATGGCATAACATTTTTGTCTCTTTTTCCCATGAAAGAACCGGAGTTTTTAGTAATGAAGAAATCAAACACAGTTGAAACCAAACTGCAGTAAAACACACTGCTCTTCTAGCAGAAGTCATCATATGTCAGCCATATGACTGCAGATAGTGTGCATGACCACACATTCTGGTTATTAAACATGAGTTGTCTGGCTCTTTTTTTTCAGGAATCATCGTAACTTGAAGGGGAAGTCTCTTGCACTGGAAAAATGGTGGGCTTGCTACGTAGGTGGATTATCTGGAGTTAAACCTACATATAAATGTTACATGAAAGGCTCCTAATTCTCCCAGATGGAGGGACAATAGTTTTAATGGGCTGGACTTGTCATTGCAATAAATCATTTCACCAGACTTCAGCAAAACCTTGTGATGTGGCTGAAATGACGGAGGTTGCAGAAATAGCAATGACAATCATACAATGACAATCATATTTATCATAGAAATGATAATCATATTTCTCCACCATCAGATCAAGAGCATTCAGTAGACATGTCATCAAATATGAATGAACCACTTGTCTGTTTAAAAAGCAACATATAAAAAGGTTTTGTGGAGTGAGAAGTGTAGCTAAAGAACAGTTGATATGGCATGGGAAAAGGGTCCACTTGGCTCTGGACCACTTTTCCAAGTCTCCACTTGGACTTGTCCAATGCAAGTTTTGTGGTTCATTGTGCTGTGGGGGAAAGTGCAGGGGGAAAAAAACTTATTTAAAAGGCACAGTATGTGAAACTGAAATACAAGTGGCATATGGAATCTCTAACTGAACATACTGGGCATCTCATACCTGAAAGTGGTGCTGAAAGATGGAAAAAAGTGAGCTACAACTCCAGATACAATAAATATTTACAGTGATCAGTGCTCAGCAGGGGCTGGCATTGTGGATCTGTTGCCACTCCTTTACCATAAAATTAGCAGTATGGCAAGAAAAATTGTTGTTTTCTTAGATTTTTTATTACTGTAGCACCTAAAATTCAAGACGTGTGACTTTTCATATTTAGCTCTCAATATGTACTGTAAGATAGCCTTTTTCTCTAATAATTTACTGTATGAGCATAGCAGACCTTGAAAATAGAGGAACATAGCTGCAGAGTCTTAATGTGCTATCAAAGCATTATCTTTTAGGGACACTATAAACTGCTGATGCTGTAGCAAAACCAGTCCCAAACTGTACTCTGTGAGGATGCTGCAGGCATTTCAGCCAGCTGCAGCAATCCTGACTTCTGGAGCAGGGAAGTGAGATTTGCCAGAAGGTGGCACATCCTTCACTGTCCCTGAAAATCCATCCAAACCTAGTTAAATTATGAGCAGCGGAAACCCAATGACTTTTTTAGTCCTAACCTCTCATTCCCGTATCCATTAGCCCCAGGTTTCAGTGCATTTTCTGGTCCAGCCTCCTTCCCCTCCCTCCACCAAACCACTGCAGCCACACAGCTCTGCTGTGCTTTCTGAACTAAGCCTGTGCAGCCCTGCACAATCCAGTTTTCCCTGTTGCTTCCAACAGTGGTTTCTCTTTCCTACCCTTCACTTAATCCCTTATTTTACTGCACTCCTCCCCTTCCCACCTGAGTTGGTTTGTTATCTGCATTTGGAGCAGATGGCTCCCTCCTCTCAGCTCCTGTGGGAAGCAACATGCCCAGGCTCTGCTCCTCCACTGGCCACCTCACTGACATGGGCTTTTGAAAAAGACCAGTCTTGCCCTGGTAAATACTCTGGGATGATACTCAGGCAGCTTGGCTGTGTGCTGGGGCACTGCATGCTTAGTCAGAGGTGTAATTTTTAGCAATCTGAATTTCTGAAATGTTATTTTCTCTTTATCTGAAACCTGGCCAGGTTTTTTTCTTTGCCTGACTGGGAAGCCATCTCTGCCAGACTTCAATTTTCTCTTTCAAAATAGCAAGTCACCTTAGCATTTCAGATAGAAAAAAAAATAAAGATTCCTCTTGTGTCCAAACCAGTATTTTTTTTAGTATTTTATACTGAAACAATTGAACCATATTCAGTGATTTTTCTTTTTTAATAAAAGATAATCCTGAGGCCTGAGGCCAACATTGAGCAGAGGTGATATAGGTCCAATGGATAACATTTGGCTAAGCCAGAAGCAGCTGTGTCCTGTAATGCGAAGTGTCAGTCAACCTTACTGGGCAATGCTAGAAGCTTTTTATGAAAGAACAGGCTTGAAGAAACAGATTTCCATGTCATACAGTTCAAGATTTTAGGGGATTCTACAAAGAAAGAGATATGAACATTATGCCAGATGAACTGAAAAAATAAATTAAAAGATGAAAAACTGTGATGTTTTATGTCTGCTTTGTTCTTATTTTATAGAGGCAGCTTGAAATTTCAAAGCTATCCTGTCTGAGACTTTTTAAAAGCTTTTTATTTCCTCAGGCAATTTAGCTACTTAAACTGAGACTGAGATGCTGGGAGTGCTCATGACTTTCAAGAAAATAAAAAGTTGTCCATTTCAGGTTTTAATTAGATAAATTACTTCTTACCTTTTACTTAGCCACTTGTATGAAAACCCACACATGTGGTTAGCAGGTTAATAATATTTCCAGTGTTTGCAGCACAATCATTAATGGTGTGTAGTGTCTTTTGTGATTTCATCCTCTCCTCCCTTCATTTTATAGGAAGCCTTGCAAGAGGAACAGGCAATTGGCACATCATACCTTTCAATATATTAGAATTTTTTTCAAAACACAGCTGTGTTTAAACCCCCCTTCCTAGCCCTAACTGGGGGAATTCATCTTTCTCCTGCCTGAAATACTCTTGTCACCTGGATCATCCACTGCACCCTTAGTAATTAAAATGATGGAGGATTTCACTGAATACACACACATGAGAGTCTAATAATCTAATTAAAGATGATGCATTTTACAAGATCAGTTTTGTGCACAGCTACTAAACTCATTGCAAAGTCATTATTTGCTTCAATAGAGCCTCTCCTCCCACATCCTCATCCCCAAGTGCAACATTCCCTGCTACAGAAGCCAATGTCTTTGTACCCAAAGCTAACAATCCCCATCAATTTGGACCATGTCCTTTTAAAGAAATTACCAGACCCTTGGTCATGCAAACCAACAATCCTGACCAGCTGTCCTAGATTTTACTGTTGTGGCCTTAAAAATGCAGTCTGCGTGTGGCCATAAATCTGTATAATATTAGCAGCCCTGAGGACTCTGATGGGATGGCATATGCCATGGACTTTGGTGTTCAGAAATTTGTCTGGTTTTTGTTTCTCCCAACACTATGCCTCTTGGACTTGAGACTTCCTCCTTCAAGCCCCGCCTTTTTTTATATCTTTGGACCATCAGCTTTGCCATGATTAGTGCTATGACAATATGTGTTACTATTGCTGCCTTCCCCTGTGCCACAGCATCAAAACACGACTGATGTGGAGAACATGGTCTAAAAGCATCTTGGCTCACCTTTGCTATCATAGTCCCAGAGACTCATAAATGGCATTTCATCTACATCTACTCCTACCCTAAAAGCAATTCCTTCTGGTTCAGCACTGGAAGTTGAAATCACAGATGGTGTTTTTAAACCACCTGTTTAAATACAGCTCTGGCAAGCCTCCCCCTTTTCCTGGAAGCCATGTCACTTATATTCAGTGTAGTGTCAAGTTCCTTTTCCCCAACCCCAGTCATGTAAGCTCAGACCTGCCAGTTGTTCTCTCCTGGCTCCTTCTCCCTGGGACTTTCATTCCATTGTGTGCAAAAATCCCTGCCCTCTTCCCTAAAAAGTGAAACAGGGAAGTGGCATTCTTGTTGTACAGCTGTGGTTTTGTGTGAGAGAGAGAGATCCCATCTGGCTTGTCCACAGAAAATCTGCAGGCCAAGAGCTGTCTTAGCCCAAGTCCCAGGCCAGTGGCATATTTACAAAGTTGAACTTTCTACATTTCTCTGAATCTGCAATGAATTCCATTTAGATAAATGCAGCACAGTTCTGCTATTTTACAAGGCTGGGTCTGCCTTCACTCTAACTTGCATCCTTGTTTTAAAGCCTGATGCTGTTGGCTTAAGCTGGACCTGATGCACAATTTTTTCCTCCTTCTTCTCTCCCAGCTGGTATTTCTGGACACCTGGTTTCACAGCAATTCCTAGTTTAAACCATGACAAAGACACTCTAAAATTAGTACCTTTTTTAGGACCTAATCCAGCAATCAGCTGCTACCAGGTGTACTGCTTAATACCTTGACAAGTGTCATTTCAGGAAAAAACTCACCGCCTGCAAAGTCTCATAATTCCTTTTTTTCTGGTGAC
This sequence comes from Parus major, assembly GCF_001522545.3. Lineage (NCBI taxonomy): Eukaryota > Metazoa > Chordata > Aves > Passeriformes > Paridae > Parus > Parus major. The sequence continues at coordinate 51,442,722 of NC_031769.1, forward strand.
TCAAAGTGGCAGTCATCTTTGAGTGTTCAGCCACTAATAAGAGACAGTGTTTTCCTTTTAAAGCACCTGAAATACATTATTGCCTCATTTCTGGTTGGAAGGTGGGCTGCTGAGAACTGCTGTCAGCTCTCATTTGTTACACTATAAAACTGGCGAAATGAAGCCCAGTTTTGTAAATGCACTGAGAACAAAGATACCTTGCTTGGTATATTCATTGCATCCCTGTATGTGGATATGTATTCATGCACAGTCCAACCCTTCAAGCCCTATGCATCATGCAAAATGAAAGCCTGTGTTGCCAAAATAACCTGCTATAAATACAGAGCATGTGACAGCAGCCGGTTTGGAGAAGTGTGTATGGCCTTTCTGTCGCTTTCTCACCAGTTCTGTCCCTGCAATGTTTTTCATGTAAAATATGCTCTTATCCGTCACAGTCTGCACATCACTTTTCTGCTCATAAATTCTGCATGGGTGGCTTCCCTGCTAATGAGAACTCATGTTTATGCACCAAAGTAGTGCCAGGGGTTAAACACATGGATGTTGAGATGTGTCTGAGTGCATTCTCAGAAAATGAGCTGGATGTAACTCAAGAGCTTATTTGGTACAACATGTGTCTGCCGAGTGTCAAGCCCATGCAGGCGCAGTTAAGGAAACCACTTGGCCAGGGTGTGCAATTCCAAAGCATAAAGCCAGACTCCTGCTCTCCTTTAGTCTGTGAGTCACTGTCTGGTAACAGCCAGCAGGGTTTATAGTAGACACTAAACCCCCAGGGCCTCAGACTGGCATCTGGAGCTGCCCCTGGGGAACAACCAGCTAACCCAACCTCCCTCCACAGCTCCAGTGACCTGCCAGGGCACGCTGTTTGTTCAGGTCATAAGGAGGCAGCGTGGTACCTGCAGCTCATGGTCTTAATAGCCTCAGTAGCAACAGACAGAAAAATGGTTTATCTCAGAGCTTTTCTCTCAGACAAACCATTCTTCATCAGCTTTTGTTAAGTCTTTTTCTCCTCCCAGTTGCAGTTGTTCCTCACACAGAAATTAAGCAGTCAAAGCAATTGTATGTATTAACAGTAATCTCAAATGAAAGAAATTCTTTGCTTTTCATCCCTATTCAAGAAATGGATGTGCAGAATCTTCCCCATTCCTCAGCCTCTTTCCCTCACCCATGCATTTTTCTTGTCTTTTGTGGGGTACGAACAATGAAAGGAGAGGCAGAAGGGGAAAAACATCTTCAAAATCCTTTACCAAGAGTACCTGAATCTACAAAATTGAAATTTTGACTTAATGAGCTTTAAACATGATAACAGAATATAAAGTTTGGTCTTCAAAGCTGACATTTTGCATGGAGCTCATGATGTCATGAGTTAAAAAAATTTGTTGTCTGACCAATCCAGGAAGAATTGAAGACTTCTTGTTTCCAGTGGTAAAATGCTCCCAAATGTGTTTTTTATGGATATTCTCATCATTCCCAGGAGAGAAAGATGGAAATGAACCTGGCATTTCAATAAAAATATTATATGCAATATGAAAATCCTTGGCATTCAGAGGACATTGCTGAATGATCTTGTCTTTACCCTTATCGCTCAGGCTCTGTGGGGGCCACAACTTTTTCAGCTGTGAAGGCTGAGAGCACAGGCCATGAAATTGTAGCTGAAAAACAAGCTCACTCCAGCTTTATGGGATAGAAGGCAGGAGAAATCCCTGTCTGCAATGCTCTCACTGATTATATTTATACAGAAACCAACTTCCAGACTCTGGAGAACAGCATAGATGCTTCTTTCACACCTTTCTCTGTGGCTGTTTTCTCGATACCCTTTGCCTTCAGCATAAAGGCAATTACAAATGCATAGCAGCTCCATGTGAACTGATGGAAGTCCCCTTCAGAGTGCATCAGTCACCGAGTAGAACACTGTGCAAGGCATTTTGCTCCTACCCAAAAAACTTGTGCTGCTGAAGAGGGAATGTGAGACTTTTACAGGGTGTTTTTTTGGAGGAAATGATTAACACCCTACACTTTGAATTTACTGATTTCATATGTATTGTATAACTCTGTATTATTTTTAATAAAAACCTAATTATCTTATTCCCATATACCATTAGTGGTGACACTGTCTCCAGTGTTAAATGCACATATTCATGTATGTGCACACACATTCTTGTTTTACTGCTGAACAGAGCTGGTCTCACAGCCAGTTATGGCATTGCAAGCCTAGATTAATAACATAGGTTAATAGGTTAAGGAATGTAACTGCACACATTCACAGTTATAAATAAAATGTTTATACATTGGGCTTCAATTGAAAACAATAATTTACCATTTTCTGGCCTTTTGTCAGAGAACTTAAAAACCTTTGTGTTTTTTAGAAAGCATTTAGGTAGAGTCCAACGAGCACAAAAAACACCCTACAGTGAGGATTACAGTGACACCTTCAAATAGGAAGAGCAGGTGCAGTTACGAATTTATAGGGTAGGACATGAAGGCAGGGCCTAGGTGATTTTCTTGGCAAATTCCATTTGCTTGGAATTCCATAGCAAGCTTTATCTTGGAGGTGAAAATTGAAGATCAATGTCTGCCATATTGCATGAAAATTGCAAGTACACCTTATTTCTGAATCAAATATACTACTAATTCATCCCCAAGCTAAGATGTTTCTGTCTTTAGTTGAAACAGACCGCCCTACAGAAAGTGGAAAACCAATCTTCACTGTTTCCCTCGAAGGCTGAAGAGAAACAGGCTCACCTGATAAGCATAAATTTACTTCTGTGACTGATTCATAAAGTCTTGTGCTGCATACTGCTTTGATCTTGAAAAGCAAAGGGTAAACATGCGAGTGTTTGTGCTGCAACTGATGTGGCTGAATTCAAGATGAATTGGTTGGGCCAAAAGAACTTACTGGACCACAAAGTATCCAGAAATCTCATCTGTATACATTTGACATTTAAATCATGATGCTTGTTTATGTTTTAACACTTTTGGGGGCAGTGTCACTTCAGTCTTCAGAAGTTCTAAGGAATTACATGAGTTTTTTTTGAAGCATTAGGCGAATATTTACTAATCATTGGATATCTTTTTCCAGCTTGAGAGGTTAGATACTTTTATAACAATTTTATGCAGGTTCTTTTTGGATTTCTGCATAAAGTTAGCTCTAGATTTATAAATGTTTAATTGGAAAGCATTAAAAGTACTACTTTTATTTTATTTTACTATGTATTATAAGTGGCAAAGATTCATTTTGGATCCAAGGTTACCCACAGCTTTATTTTAACATCCCTGAAGGACAGTTTTCATGACATTTTCCATCCCACAGGCACTAATGCGCCCTTATTCCTAAAGCGCCATCTCCTTCACTCCCAAAAATAACTAGCTGGGAGAAATTTAGAGAGGACAGCGGTGATAATGAATGTGCTCAACATGTCTTGGATCATTTGCCTTGCAGGACTGTGTTCATAATAAAGAAACAGCAGCCTTGGTTTGTAGGAGTAAAGTGCCTCAGCATCTTGGACAGTCTCTGCTCCATCACTTTTCTTTCCCGATACTGGCCCACAGAACTACCCTTATCTGTACCTCTGTCTCTATTAGAGAGCTTTTCAACTTTTCGCCCTAATTTAGCACATGTTTTGCTGGCCCCATGACTCCTGCAGGTGCTTGGGTTGCAAGTGCACAAATTTTCTGTCCACGGCTAATTTTTATGAAATAGCAGTTTAACAAAAGCACTTATCAAAAACGAGATGACAGAGGAAATACTTCCTCCCCCTTTCATCTTAAGGAGGAGACTGTTTTGACTTGGCGTGGCTCAGAGCATCAGAGGCTTGTGTTTCTGGCAGCTTACTCATAAATGCACAACAGATGAGCATGAGCTGTTGGTGAAATGACCAGCCTGGTAGGTTGTTCAGAGGTAGGTGTTGGGGGTTTATGACTGCTGCCCAGGCACCTGTCACAGAGGACATTAAGCTCCACAGGGATGATACCACCTTACTGGTTTGTAGTAAATAATGAAGACTCTCCTAAACTTCTCATTCTCTCCTCTGCACCCAACCACCTAAACTGGCAGCAGTAATAGTAGCTACTTTCTTCACCTGAGAAATGTTGTTTAAACTTCAGGCAGATTACAAAAGAGAAAAACAATTTTAAATACCTATGAATTTTTTGAGAATAAATTCTTTTAAAATCTTTTCTGTTGAAAGCAACAATTTTGTATAGCACAGTGCTCTTTCAAGGGACATAAAGGGATAGCGTGAAGATTTATAGATGAGATACTCAGTTTAACTGGTATGTGTCGTGAAACTTTGAAAAATGAAAATACAATAATAAAAGATAATGGAGATTGAGATTATGTAAAATTTCTTAATCCTGAAACAGTTTTTCTAAGAGGTAAAAAACCCCTGGTGTCTGAATATATACACTATTTAAAAAAACGTATGTAACATGTTCTTATGGCCCTTTCTTCTTGGCTGTTCTCAACAGAAACAAACACGTCATTATTTTGGCCTTTGAACTTCTAATGCACTAGACATGAGTGAAAAAAACACTCCACATACCTGGCAGGTCTTCGTGTGCCTGTGCTTAGCTGCTGATGGCCACACCAATGTGAGCAGCTTTACAATTCTGCAGTGCTATTAATAATTTTATGTAGTGGCTTTCCTAGAGGAGACCTCAGTAACCAGGAAAAACAAGAGTCAGAACCTTGGGTGGGGCTTCTGGTAAAGAAGGATTATTCCCTTTTGCACAGGGATAAGTGTTTGGAGGAAGCAAGGAGTGCAACATGATATTTTGTGTGTTGCTTGATGGTGTGTTTGACTGCAAATTGTAAATTACAGTGTTCGGGCTCCAGTCTGCACTCCAGTTGGAGACTGCATGTCCTCAGCAGAGCAGTCATTTTGCAGCCTGTGGTGAAAAGAAAAGCATTCAGCAGACTGATGGGACTAGGGTGGAAAACGAGCTGACCCAGGTGAAAGGATGAAAACCCAAGAAACCCAAGAGCAAACGAGAGCTGGGGGGGAATGGAATAACTTGTTCTTTTTCTTGTGCCTACCCTCAAAGATATGGGAAACCCATGGAGGGATGATAATCACTCCTAAAATAGCACTGAGAAGTCTGGAGTGCTGCAGGGACAAGAAAAATGGCTGGGTGCTGAGGCTGTAGGTGTTTCACTGCTTTTGAAGGGGGCTATCCCTGGATTAAATCCTCAGCTGAAAAAGATGTGAAAAATGAGTGGGGAGGCCTCATGTGTTCACACTGGCACCTGGAGGAGAGGGTGAGCTGCCTACATAAGCCAAAACTGGTAAATGCCTGGTAGATAATGCAGCAAAGAGACTGATCCATGAAAACAAGGATTGAAAGAAACAGGAAAAGGGAGAGAAGGGTTTGTGGGTGAGAATGAGAGATGTGGCACTGGCTTTCTCCGGGGCAAAGCCTAAAGTTAAAGTTTGGAAGTAAGGAGGTATGATATATGTATGTATTGCATCCTGGGAACTGCATGGCCCCCAAACTTCTCTCTTCCTTTGTTGCAGAAGAATTGCTGCTGGGATACAGATTAATAGCAGCAGCTCCTCAGATTGTGCTATATATAGCAGAGCTCAAAAATGTCTCCTTCCTACACCCCTGCCTGCCAGCCAGACACATCATTTCCACCAAAACTGTGACAATACAGAGTGGATTAGCACATTAGGGGGAAAAGACACTACAGCCTATATGTGTGCTCCAGTCTGATCTGCTCTCTGACACATCACTCCTGTCCTCACCGCATCCCTTGCTGCCTGGCCTCAGCCTTTTGAGGTCCCACAGAGCCCAGTGCAGGACTAGGAGTAAGTTCTGCTGCTGGTGGAGACTTCTTGCAAACGTCCTGCCAGACAAGATTACCATGAAGTCCCTCCCAGTCTGAAAGGTCTGAAAGGCAGATCTGTCCCGTGGTCAGAAAATGGAAATGGATAGCCAGGAACCCACTTTGTTGAAGATCTTCAGTCAGCCAAGGAAGTGGAGGACTAGCTAGGAAGACAGGCTGAAAGATCTCAAACTATAGTCCAGCTCAGCAATGGAAGGCAGAGGAAATTCAATACAAAGGAAAGTAAAACATTCCTTTTGTCCATAAAAGAAAAAAAAAGGGGGGGTGGGGGAAGAGATTGTCAGAGATCTTTATTATTCAGGATATTGGTGTGATTTGAATAGACAGCCTTATCAAAATAAAAGCTTGGTGCTCAGTAGTGACTAAACCAGCAAAATCCACATGTTTTTGGATTTCCAATAAAGCTTGGAGAACAAAACACCAGGTAATAATTATATTCTGTAGAAATTTGTAATATCTGTCTCCAGAATTTTATGTGAAGTTCTTATCTCCTTCCTTCACCTCAGGAAAATACAGATTTGGAGAGATCAGTGAGACAGACAATGCACTGTTTCCAGAGGAACAACAATTAAGTAGAATAGGAGTCTTTAGTAATGAGAAAAAGTTACAACAAAGATCTATACTCTAACAAGAAGAGGCAACACATGAACAAAGCCAGTTAGGTCTGACTGTAGGGAGGCCTGGAAGGCACCAACTGGTGTAAATGGGCCTGGAGAGTCCCACACATGCTTTCCACAAATCCTTCTGTCCATTGGCCCAGGAGCTCTATTTAGGCCCAGGGATGGTATCATTCCCTTGGTTGTGAGTGTGATGTTTCTGGGTGGAGGCTGTCTCCATACTCCTGGTAGTTTGTGTACAGTCCTGCCTTTGGTCCTCTGTTCTGCACAGACCCGGGACCTACGTGGAAGCCCTGTTTTCTCCTTCTCCTGAATGCTGGACTAGTTCATCATTTTTACTTTGCCTTTTCTGTTGGTGGACCCTGTCACCATGATGTCCTTGCTCACTATGTTTTGTCCTCAGCTCCAGGCTCATCTTCCTGTGTTAATCAGCCTGGTTCTTGCTGCTCACTGGACCAGGGAAGTTGAATTAGTAGTCTGGAGATATGTGACCACATACTTACCTGGTTCTTGGGTTTGCCCATGGCTGTGTGCACCTGTGAGCTGTTAACCAGGATGCTGGCAGTGAATGCTTGGTGTGGATATCTCAGCAACCATTTGGTCGAGAACTCTTGCATTTTGAATCTTCCTAAGCTTTACCTCAAGTCTATATTTAAGTAAGTAAACAGTGTGCATTTAAACTTCTATATTTTGGTGCAGTACATCTATCAGCTTCTTTGAGAAAGTAACATTTATGTAAAAACAAATCTTCTGAAATCTTACTTTGCTTCTGATTTTGGTCTAGTTTTTGAAGTACATAGTACTTCAAAGTTCATAGTTCATCTCTTCCCCATTTAGCTCTTCCCCTAATACTTGAGAAACATCTGATCAAGGTAACCAAACTCTGCAGACAAATAACAATTTCAGAGGCAAGCTTTGTGAATTACCAAACCTAGCCAAATGGCAGGCCAGATGAAACGGGTTTTGAATGAAAAGAATGTGGAGCAGAACTTCCCAAATGAACTGTTTGCTTCTGGTCCTTCTTTAGTGTGCTTCTGAGCATGTGAAAATGCTGGTTTGTGTAACTTCACTGGAGCTGCTTGTTAAAAGAAATGTCTTGTTTATTGTGAGCCTAGAATAAATATAGATCAAAGTGTTTTAAAAACAATAAGGTAGTAAATTCTAATGCTTAGTGTGAAGTACTTAGCTGACAGTGAATATCCATTAGTTGGTTTTATACATTTCAACTTCTTGATGTCACATTTTAGAGGTGTCTCAGTCAAATTTTATTTCTTTGCATTTTAATTGCAACTTCCTTCAGAAATAGATTTTTTTGTGTGTGTTCTTTGGGTATAAAGGCAGGGAGGAAGGAGTTTACCAACTTAATAATTCTTTTTTAATGTAATAAAATGGTGTAAATGCTCCTTTTTTTTTTTTTTTGTTTTGTTTTATTTAGAAGTCAAGTGTCTCTCAAGAAATAAGATCTTTATTGAAGAGGATAACAAAATGTGATGCCCAGTCATGGGCAGTTAGTACACCAGGATGGGTGTAGTGCACTAGGATGAACAAATCTGCCAACCTATTGACCAGTACTGAGTAGAAAGATCAACTACAATAATGATTGCTTGCCTCAAGATCATTAGGAGAAAAAATGGCTTTGTTGTTAGAACTGTGGTAATCTACATAAGCATCTAAGTTGAGTTGTATAACCTCCATTTTTTGTGCTCTAAGCTGCTTTGGATATCAAGCATCTCTTTAGTAGCTTTCTAATATATTCTATTCTGAAATGTCTTAGAAGATTTTTGAGTGATTGCTTTGCCTTCTTTGAACCTACAGACTGCATTTTAAAGTAGGAGAGTGAAAATATGATGTGTGGTTTTTTAACTCCCCAATTTAACCCAAATGAAATAAAAAGTTTGCCTTATTAAAAGGATGCAGAGTTAGACATTCCCAAAAGAGTGTGTGTTTTCTTGTTCTTGGGGTTTTAGAAGTTGAATTCTTGAGGGAGGGAACACTACAGTCAAGTTCATTTCCCAAAAGACAAAATGCTGCTGTATCTTAGGCATTTTTCTTAAGATTTTAAAGCACCAGCTGTCTTAATTTTTTTTTTTTTGCCACTTGAGCTAACGATAAGTAGTTTAACTAAAGTGATGAATAATTCACACTGTTTTTCAGAGAGCCTATAGTTATTTCATGAATTTCTAGATTTATTAGTTTCATAGTTGCTTCTTCTGCTACTAGTACTAATTTAAAAGAACTACAATTAAAGTGGGACACTGGGCTAGCCTGTTGTCTTTGGAATTCAGTCAAGAAACCTGTCATCTTTAAAAACAAACTTGGGAAATAACTATTGTGAAAGATAATTCAATGCAAGGTTTTCTCAATACAATACAGTGAAAGGAGATATAAACAAAAAAATATTCTAAAAGAATCAGGCTGGAGTACTTCTAACAATAATCACTTTGCCACTTCAAAATAATTTCCACTTCATATGTCAGAAGAAGACAACAGTGCCTCCTGCACTTATGTCAGTTTCTGAAGAGAATACGAATCACTGAGTGTCTCTAGATCATCTTTTCTCAAAGACTTTTCTCAAAGCACTGCTCAGGCTGTCGCAAACTCCATAATTTGAACACTTGAAATGGAATTTGAAACCTTTTAAAGGTCTGTTCTGATGCCCTGGAGACATGTGGGAGCTCCACTAGAGACCCCACTACAGGCAGGACTGGCCTAAGAGAATTGTTTTCTCATCTTACATAGCCTTATTTTCTAACCTTTCATGACTGATTTAATATTTACCCCTTTTTTGCAAGGAGAAAAAGATTAGTTCCTTGTTCCATAGGTGCATTGCAAAAGCTGAATATTGTCAAAGAGTTACAAGTATTAAAATGCTTTTTAACTTGACATACAATAAGGGGGCAGCTTACAGAGTTCAAGTAAGCATTTTCTGTTTTTCTTTCAGAACCATTACCTGTTGCTCAGTACTTTCTAGGAGTGCATGATTCTTTCCCTGTTAAATGGGGATTTAAAATAAAATCTCACTTTCCTCACAAGTGCACTGGGGCATGGAAAGACAATAAGTGAGTTGCCTGAGGTCATGCAGAAAGTCTGATGGCCAAGAACAGTTCTGACTTCAGTCATTTGTCCCAAGATGAATAGATTGCTCTTTCTCCACAAAAACAAGAAACAGAACACTTAGATCACTGAGAAATAGTGCCTCTGCCCCTATTTTCCTAAACATAGTAAAAGTGGATGGTGGGGTTGCATTTTCGCTGTAATATTTGTAGTATAATCCCACAAATGCTTATGACATGAGCAGGCCACAATCCCACTATTCAAATACTGTCTATAAATGAGGAGATTTGTACTTTATAAATATCATAGAATGGTTCTGGATGAAAGGAGCCTTAAAGATCATCTAGTTCCAACACCCCCACCATGGGCAGGAACACTTTCCACTAGACCAGGTTGCTCAAAGCCCCGTCCAGCCTGGCCTTGAACACTGCCAGGGATAGGGCATCCACAGCTTCTCTGAAAAATCTGTTTCATTGTCTTACCACCCTCAATAGGAAGAATTTCTACCTAATATCTAAACCTACTCTTTCCTACTTTGAATCCATTCCCCCCTCCCCATCCTGTCACTACATGCTCTTGTAAAAAGTCCCCCTCCATCTTTCTTGTAGGTTTCCCTCAGGTACTGGAAGGCAGAAATTAGGTCACCCTGAAGCATTTTCTTATCCAAGCTGAACAAATTCAATTCTCTTGGTCTTTCCTCATAGGAGAGATGCTTCATCCCTCTGATCATTTTGTTGGCCTCCTCTGGACTTGTTCCAGCAGTTCCTTGTCCTTCCTGTGCTGAGACCCCAGAGCTGATGCAGCCCTGCAGGTGGGGTCTCAGCAGAGCAGAGCAGAGAGGCAGAAGCCATCCCTGGCCCTGCTGCTCTGGATGCAGCCCAGGACACGTTTGTCTCTCTGGGCTGAGTGCCCATGGCTGGGTCATGTCCAGCCTCCCAAACACCAGCACCCCCAGGTCCTTCTCCCCAGGGCTGGTCTCCATCCGCTCACCCCCCAGCCTGTGTCAGTACTGGGGGTTGTCCCAACCCAGGTGCAGCACCTTGCCCTTGGTCTTGTTAAACCTCAGAAGAGTCTCATGGGTGTACTTTAAAAAGCCTGTTCAGATCCCTCTGGACAGCATCCTGTCATTCAGGTGTGTCAAGTGAAATTGTGACCAAGTGAAGGCTTTGCTCTTTTTTTAGCATGTCAGGGACATGCATGGATCTGAAAACAAGAAATAGTGGCGTCTAGGTTGTACAGGAGGAATGACTTGGACAAGGAACAGATTTATATCTAAATCAAGGTCAGGATTTTGGATATGCTAGTGACAGGACCATAGTGGTACAGCTGGGGAGGCTGCTGCAGGACTTCCCTAGATATCTGTGCAGCTTTTTCTTTTCCTACTGCTTTTCCTTTTAACGTGATTGCTGCTTCTCTTCAGGAGAGTCTTTTTCTTTCAAAAGAAAGAACTCCAGGAAGCTCAGTGTCATTATAACAGGTAAAGGGCTTCACAGGATGGGCCTCCAGTGCTTGAAACTGAGCTCCTGTTCAACTAAACCAGGCATGAACACCCTTAGAACTTGGCATTTGATGTGCCACTGTTTATTGCTACAAGATATGCTTTTCCCCCTCTATCTTGGTTTGAGTCCAACAAGTTTCAGGTGTATAACTTCTAAAACAGCCTTTGAAAACTTATGTGGACCTTATGGTCATAAACTGGGCAGGAGCCATGGGCTGACTAGGTCTGTGCTTTTTTTTTTCTGACGAAATACTAGTATAATGCCTAGAGTTGAGAAAGAAGGGGAAGAAGGGGAAATCTCATTAACACCAGAAGTCTCACCAGCAGTAATTTCTCCATCTTCCTTTCAGATAGTACTTTGATAATCATATTTCAGTTCCACTGCTAAATGAAGCATTTGTGAAAACTGACTCAGCCACAAATCATAAGTGAGTTTAAAAATACCCTTAACTTTCCCCTTTTTAGTTTGATTTTTGTTTGCAGACCAAATGATGTTCATTTGGCTTGTCCTGCCTTCTCTTCCTTGCAAATTAGGGCAAAAAATTTCCCTTAAATAAAAAATGATCTGATATTTTCACAGCAAGAGCTGAAATTTTAGGAAAAATTGCAAACATGAAAGACTGAAAAATGTGGGAGCTGGGAACACAGATCCCAATGCCCATCTAAGTTCATATCTACTGATTCAAGTCTAGGATGAGAAAGCTGTGCAGATTAGTCAGCACTGATATGGACTGCAAGGTTCAGGGCCAGACTAGTCTTTCCTAGACTTCTGTGTCTGCGAAATTTCACAGAAATGTAGAAGTCTCATATCTGGACTGAAAGAAGGCAGTGTATTTTTTTTCAGCTGCCTTTGTAATACAAATGTAGGAGTTGCATTTGGTAGGCTTTTTAAATAGATCTTAAATCTACTTAAATTCAAGCTTCAAGGAGGTTTAGAAGCTATTTTTATAATAAGCCTTTTTATTAATGTCTTATGAGCTGTCTGCCATCCAGTAACATATAGTTGTGGAGCAGAGAAGAGGCTTTGGGATTGGTGGCACTCTTGACACATTTGCCTCTGCTGGGCCATGGGAGACACTGTTGTCTGGATGGAAAATTAAGCTTTAAGAAGTGATGATTCAAATGCTCCTGGTGCTTCTTGTACCTAAATACTTCTGCTCCTTTTCTTTTAGTTGTTCATTCAGATATTTCCTAAGTTTAGACTGTGTTCCATGGGCCTGGCTTTTATTCTTAAGCACTTCTGTCCATCATTAGTGCCTGTTACACTTGCAGTTAAAAACTACTCCAAAATAAATTCATGTGCATGGATAATTTGTAATTATCTCAATTTTCAGAATTAGACTCATAATTCTTAAATCTTGACAGTATTTGTGAATGTTTCATTTGGAAGTACTTTGATCTTCTATTTTATTTAAATAGGCAATAATCCCTACTTTTTCTTTGAGCCCTTTGATATCTGACTAAACTTTCTGAACTTATTTTGAAAAAAATGTACACTTTTAATCCCTAAAATGCAGAAAGCAACACAAATGTATTTGTTTTTCTTTTCCCACTTTTTCCTGTGAGCAACCTGGCCTCATGCCCCATAAGTAAATAGGGATGCAGTCTGCACATTTTTTCCACACCCACTGTTACGACAATTGGAAGGCTTTGGTGATTATTTTATAAGATCTTTTTCAGTCAGTTTGAAGAATCCTCATTTATTTTTTTTTCAAAGAAGAAATAAAAACCAGAGAATGTGAACTTTGATCTTTAATTCATAGCCCTTTAAAAGGGAAAAGGAACCTTGTTCTTATTCTTGAACGCGAAAGCTTTTGCTGGCCTGGTAGGCTTGATGGTGAGTTACAGTGACAGACAGGTTTACTGCCTGTGTGAGGCAGGCAGATTGCCACCTCCTGATTGTGTGTTGGCCACAAAGATGAACAGTAGGACATTGTCCATCTTAGACTTCCAGCTTGATAATTACGCACCATATTGTTTTCCTCTGGCCAGGGATTAAGGGCCAGTCTCAGCAATGCTCCTGGCTGGGAAGCAACGTGTGCTAGACCAGCAAAGAAGCAGTTTTTCATGAAGTTTCTTATTAGAATTTTTGTTCTGATGGCAAAAACAAGTAAATATTCTATGTGTTGGCAGCATATATACAGCGCACAACTCAGAGGTTTGAGAAGACTTCATAACAAGCAGAAGGATTAAGGAGGAACAGTTCCCTAGGGTTCCAACATCTTACTGTCTTTGTCCATTGTGGGCAAGTGGCATGCATTGTAGGAGGGGAGTCACAAAATACTGAAGTGCATTTTAAAGCCCTGAAATGGTACCTGGCATGCATCAGGCACAGGAAAGGTTGTGCTGCAGAAGGACTGCCACCATGGTCAGTAGCTGAGACTATGAAAATCAAAATGCACCAGTCTGCAGGTACCTGATAGGATGTGTTAAGTGTAGAGCTGAGCCCTGAGTCCTGCAACTTGGGGGCCTTCTCATCCTGAATGGTTGGCATTCCCTGGATAATGACAGCCATAACTCTCTCAAAAGGCTGCTTTCCCCCCATCCTCCTGTTAGGAAGAGTAAGGAGAGGTACTTATAGTAGGGAAATAAAAATGTGAAGCCATGACTAATGTTTTGGATATGACACCCATTGAGAATGAAGTTTGGGTTCCCATCCCTGCTCCCAGAGATACCCATTTGGCACCAAATACTAATTGTCTAAAGCACAGTCCTGGCTGAGGCTACAGCACAGGTCTCCTCAAGCTCAGTGCTCTCTCTGCACAGCTGCTGGCTCCTTACTGGACATGGAACTGTGCTCTCCTCTGCATGACTGGCCAGTTTTGGCCTTGCTTGCTGAGCATCTGGTGTGCTGTGTTTGACTGGCCCTAAATGTTTTGTATTGCCAGGAAACATTACAGTTCCTTCACTGCCTGTAGTCCAATGCTATGACTGTAGAGGTTTTGCTGAATGCTGTTACTACAGGTAAAGCAGCATGACAGCCAAGGTATATAAATACAACTGCACTGAAGTGATTATTGTGAGTCATAACCACACAAGTTGTACTGAAATCTGGATTTAAAGATGATATCTATTGTGGGTATGCATTTTAAAAAAAATAAAATCCTTTTTTAAAACTTTTTCTAGCCTTCTATGATCAGCTTTAACTGCAACATATAAACAAAGCAGTAGTAAAGAAAGGTGCAATCCTGAGTTAGTCTTTAGTCCTAGAAGGCATCTGAAGGAATTTGTTGATAAAGAAAGTGTAGCAGTAGTCCTGGGCCATCCTCCCCACCTTCCTCCTGAGCTATGTTTTGGTTTACAGTCTGAGTTTCCATGACCTCTTGTTGACCTGTAGGCTCCAGCTGTTCTGACTTGAATAACTTCAATTATTTATGTATACATTATAAAGAAAATACCCAAATCTAAAACTCTGACCCCATTTAAATATTTAATTAGAAAAATAAAACCACAGGTAGAAGAGAAATAACACTTGAAATGTACCACACTAAAGTGCTTTTAGGAAGGCATTACCAATATCTGGCAAGTAATAGACCTACAGAGAAGCTAGTACCACTTGCCAAATTGGTTGGTAATACTTGGTAATATCTGCTCTGCAGTGTTTACTATTAATGTTTCTTGCCAGGGTTCATAAAGAGGTTGCATGCAACAAATTGTTCAATGTGACTGCTTAAAATTCTTATATTACTTGAGTAAGATTAAATGAAAACCAAATGTTATAAATATACTAGTGGGGCAGGTGTTTATGTTTATCTCCTAGAGGTCAAATCCATGGAGCTTCTGGGTTGTATTTACAATTTGAAAGAGAAATACTTTATGATAAGGAAGTAATTTGATAACTTCCTATGTTACTCCAATCTAGATAAAGGGAGGAGGATTGGAATAAATAAGCTAAAATTACTTTAAATCTGCAAATGTTCACTTATTTATTTATTTTTTTGAGAAAAGAAAGTGTTTAGCATATTTCTTTATATTCTGAAAGACAACAAAGAAATTGCCAGCTTCTCAGGTCATCAAAATTTACCACACTGAGACTGAGTTTTACTTGGTTTGTATTGTTTTGCATCTATAGGTCTCTTTCCAGCAGCAAGAGCTCACATTACCTTTAAGTGAATAAGATGTTTCCTACAAACTCATGACTCCAGGAAGCAAACTTGTGGAAGGGCCAAAACTCTTGAGTCATGTGGGAAATATAGGCACCTGGGAAAGGATAGTAAGTAGTAGAAGCAGTAATGAAGAACCTCACCCTGAAACTTTTGTTAAAGTCACTAGGACTTGGAAGCAAAGCCTCTCCTCTTGCTGGGGTTTGCTGCTGCCTTGGAGGCAGTAGCTCTCTCTGGTCTCAGCCTCTAAGCTCTAGGAGGTCATTAATACATATTAATGAATAAAGAAGAAGAATATCTTCTCCCCTAGTGCTGCCTGTTCTTGTGAAACCTGTGACAATACAATATCCTCAAAATTGACCAGTATTTCTTATTTTTTATTTGTTGTTTTGGTTTGGGTTTAATTTTCTAATTGCTGATTCAAAACTAGAAAAATTACAAAAGTAAATAAAAAAAAATTAGAAAAGTAAATAAAGCTTTCTGATGAAAACCAGCATGCACTTTTTAACTGGAGACAGTCACAAGGTCTTAAATAATGTATGCTAAAGAGCTACACTTGGTAAATCTCTACAGAGGGTTCTTTCAGAATCCATTCTCTTAAATAAAACAAATGGCATTTCTGAATGTACTGATCACCAATAATATAACCCTTACAATAATTCTATGTTCAGGTTTAGGTCACCCTTCAGGCTTAGAGATACTGTAAGTTGGCATACTGTTTTTTTCTCTAGCACTGAACCACTTTAGAACTTCATATATGCCCAAGGCTGAAGGGAATGTCATGCAGAAATATTCAAAGTGTATTCAGGTGCTTCATTATAATTTACATAGTAAAGCTAATTCAAGTTTTGCTACATTTTGAAGGAGTCTTTCTAAACTGCAAGACTTGTATTAAAACAAATTGGCAACTTAATCATTTTTAGTAGCACTCTTATGAAGATTGTTCTCCTGTGGTTAATCTAACTGCTTTTTGAAGGCTGCAGAGTTGTCCTCAAGAGAACTTTAAAATGCAATTTATTTCTTTTGCTATATCACTCCAGGGTATATGTATTAATTTCTTTTTATTGCTTAAAATGTCATTTAAAGATGTGTAAATTAGTCTTAAAATGCAGAAAATAAAAATCATGCTTGTTCTAGAGAAAAAAGCAAAACTTGGTCTATAGGCCACGTAGTTCAGCAAAGATGGCAGGAGCAGGCACTTGCTCTGGCAGCCCCTAAATGGGAAGCTGGTAGGAGTGAAGGGATTATCCTAGGGAGGTATGGCTGTGTGCCTGCCATGGTCTCTGGCTTCTTGACAGGAATCAGCTGTCATCAGCAGGTGGTCACTGGATTAGATGACCCTGATCTAGCCTGAGAGAGCAGGCACTGACCAGGGGACCTCTGAACAAACTGATGAACGTAATGGAGACCTAAAAGCTGGTGGTATGCAGGGTATGAGGAAAGTTCAATAAGCTGAATGCAAGCTCAGGCTGCTGTTTTCACAAGAGCTTCTGCTTCTTCCTTTGACCCTTGTTTTTCAAGGACTTCTCAGTGAGGCCAGAGCAGCTGTTATGCTGGCAAGGGTGCTTCTGCCATTCAAGCATGTCAAAATACAGGATGTCCTTCCAAAGGATGCTGAGAAACTGGGAGATGGGAAAAGAGCAGTGAGAATGACAGAAGGGCTAGAAAGTAAGATTTATGGTGAGACTCTTGGAACTTTGCCTCTTGAGCTTAGCAATGTTAAAAAACATTGAGAAAAAAAAACTTAAGAGTTAGAGGACTTGTGTCTAGCGAAAAAAGACCATAAAAATTTCAGCAGTAACACTAAAGCTGCATGAATTCTGATTCTGAATACTGATACTAACCTCTTGTGAAATATGCTGGGCATCTTTAAGCCAGGGATGAATGCTTGTCTGAAAGACTAAGCTCTAATTTGAATAGATGGGCAACAAAGCTGAGAAGAGTCTGGAGTCTGATGAAGAGTGGCTGAAGGAGCTGGGGTTGTTTAGCCTGGAGAAAAGCCGGCTCAGGAGAGACCTTTTCACTTTCTGAAAGTTCCTGAAAGCAGGTTGTAGCAAGTTGGGTGTCAGTGTTTTCTCTTCTGACAAGATGAGAGGAAATGTTCTCAAGTTGCAACACAGAGGCTTAGACTGGATATTAGGAAATTTTTTACATGGAAAGGGTTGTAAAGCATTGGAATAGACTGCTCAGGGAAGCTATGGAGCCACTATCCCTGCTCAAAAATCATGGATATGGTACCTGATGCAGTTTAATGGTGATGATGGATTGGTAGTTCGACTTGATGATCTTAAAGGCCTTTTCTACCCTTAAGGATTCTATGAACATGAAATAATCCAGTGAGGTCCCATGGCCTGTAATGCTAGATGATGAGATGCTGCAATCTACATAAAGGGATGGCTCTGCACGTGTGGATTTGACTGACAAAGTGAATAATCCTCACCCGTTTTTGTAAATTGAATTACTTTAAGCTGCCTTCAGCACTACTGATGGATGATGGATAAGGAATTGGTCAGAGCAGCTGAAAGCAGTTTGAAAGGGTATTTGTTTTCTTGTCTGTCTGGCTTACCCACACTGCACAGTGACAGCAACCCAGCTCATAGTGGAAGCTGGACCTCCTCCTAAGCCCCGTATTCATGGTTCCTCTTATGCTATGAGGGCACACCAAAATGGCACCACAGTAGAGTACAGTGATTTGAAGGTAACTGGGGATTATGATCAGGCATAAAAACACTGATAGCTGTCAGTATTGGACTAACTGGGGTAGTAAAGGAAATGCGAAAGATAGGAAAGAAAATGTGATAAGAGCAAGAAATCCCTATAGTGTATGTAATATAAGAAAAGTAAGTTCCCAGTAATTACTGCTCAGGTATTACTCTGGAGACTTCTCTGGGAGTGTCAGGAGTGGTTAAAAATCAAATAAAGTGTCAGAAATCCATAGGAAAGGAGTTGTGAGCAAATCTAGCAAATGTTGTCATGCCATTAGATTAAATGCGATGTGCCCACAGGCTGTGGGCAGATCCGCAGGTCTCACTACCCCTCTGAGGAGACAGTTGTTGAAAAAGGTGGGGGGAAGTCTCCTCAGAATATCCTGCTGCAGGATTGTTTTCATTCCAGGGTGGTACAATTTGGGAATCTTCAGTTTTCCCTTGAGCTGAAGAAAGGATGTGGTACAGTCTTAGTCATGGGTTATTGGAGAGTCTGCAGTGAATGTTTGCTCATCAGGCTCTTTGCTTGGAGTGTGCCTTCAAAAAGAAAAATACATTTTTCAAGGAAGGCATAGGGAAGTGGCAGAAGTCATTAGCAGAGGATGTTGTACAGGCCAGAAGAACAGAAGGGCTAAGGAAAAAAAGACCAGCTGCAAATGTTGAACATAATGGTGTCAACACAGATAATGTTTTTTAGCTCCAGAAGTCCTCTCCACAATCTTTACAGCCTAGGGAAAGGATTTATACTAGAGAAAGGGTTACTCTGTATCTGCCATGTTTCTTTAAATTTTTCCCTAAGCAAGAGTGTTAAGAGGCAATTATGGGAATGAAGAACTCTCTATACCACTCTTGCTAACTCCCTGTGAAAACAAATCTGTTGGGAGAAGTAAAAGTAGGGGGAAGGTAGTGAAATGAACTGAGGGGAGCTGTGTGGGCAGGGGAGGTAACATGATTTTCAGGGCACATGGAAAGCAGTGGAACACACTTCCTTTAGACCTCACAGCAAGGTATAACCTGTGTCCCTGGTGGGCATCTACCACTGCTGGAAAAACGGGATACAGGTGGAGGTTTGACCCAGTCTAACTGTCCTCAGGATCTCAGCAGCACAAATGTGCTCCCAGCATGCCTGGGTGATGCCAGGTATGTAGAAAAGCTTCTACCAGTGGAAGAAGCTGCAGTGGACCACTCTTCTAGTGATACAGTAGTAATTAGTTCAGAAAAAGGCTGAGATCCAGAAATCCTCATGTTTAAATGGGACACATATTTCTGAAATATTTCTTTTGCTAATACAAACCACCTCCAACTGTTTTGGGTTTTTTCTTTTCAAATGTCACTTACAAATGAAATTGGTCCTGAAAATTGATTTGATTTGCATTGCCTCTAATGCTATGTATGCAAATCATGCATTCACAGCCTCCATCCAAACTGAAATCCCTTTCCCTTGATATCGTTCCATGCAAATAAAAAATCCCAAAAGGATGGCTCCTTGGCTAATAATGATAATTAATTCCATTAATGAACCAATTGCAGAGCTGGTCCAAAATGCACAGGGTGTCACGGTCGTTTTCTATGTCATTTGTCTGGATTTCTCACTAAGGTTTCTCACCTTAGCAAATTTCTTCTGGTTTTGAAATGCTTTGTTCTCTGACAGTATTGGCAGCTCCCTGTCTTTTCCTCACATGACTGGATCATTCTAGTCATTCCCCATCTTTGCTGTTCTAAATAGCCGCTCTTCTGTAAATTTGTATTATTATTGTGATGTTTAGAATTAAGGAAGTTATTCCTAGCAAAGGAGAATGCACCTAGGAGGGTGGAGAAATAAACTTGAAGGGTTTTTGATTTTTGTAAGGAGGAGTTTAAATTCTGATTATACTGTGTTTATGTTGCAGAGAAAGAAGCTGTCTGTTCCTGCCCCAAAAAGGGACTTTTTCTATTCTGCTTGGCCTGGTGATTAAGTCCCTCTATATACTAAGAAAGGACAAGATTTCCTCCTAAAATGATATCTGGAGAAGCCTATCCCATTACTTAGTTTCCCCTCATGACAGCAAATGTCAGACTAAATCTCTTTTCCTTTCACATGAAACAACTTCAGGCACAGAAGTTCCAGAAACCAATTGCATAAGTGTCCACAAAACCCCTCTCTTTTTATTAATCAACCTCTTGTACCTGAAAGCTGAATTAGAGTTCTTGAGCTACTGAGAAAAAAAAAAAAAAACGGGGAAGCTCACAACTACTGTCATTGCTGTGAATGTCACAAAAAAGGTCAGTGGCTTGCACAGTTGTTCCTCCTCCAGGAAACAATGCTTTTGGGGCTGCATATATTTGGACATGACCAGAAATAAAGTCTTCTGCTCTAAAAGAAAACAAGATTGATGTAATGAGTGACAAAATGGTAGTCAAACTAATGTGCTTATTTAACCTTGCATTTGTACGCTCATTAAACACAATGCTTAACTGCTGCTACACATTCTTAATCAGTGGTGAAATCTAGGTGTATGAATCTGTCCCAGGTTAATTAAATGTTTTGCTAAAATTCACTGGGCTGTTCCTTAGCTGCTACAAATCTGCCACAGGTAATGTAGGGTAGTCTAACAGATGTGAGAATCTGATCTAATTATCTAAACAAGACTTTTCTACCCAAGCTATGTATATGATGCCAACAAAGGAACTGCCTAATCCCACCTTTCCGTGCAGCTAAGTAAGTGGAATGATTTTATTTTTTTTTAGTACCAGCAGTATGCTTAAAAAGATGTCTGCAAGACTTAGTAAAGGCAATGGAGTAGCATTGCAAAGGTATCCATAATACATAGCAGTACAGCTGAATGATAGAAACAAAAGTTGTTTAAAGAAGGAAATCATATGATGTATCATGAGCAAGTGCTTAAGATGGTCAGTGGTTCTTTCAGATGGCTTCTGTATTCTGCATTAAGTGTAAGGGATCCCCTGAATTCCTCATGGAGGGCGTTCAAAAACACTAGTGATAGTTGAAAAGCAGAGTTTTGGCTTAATGTACGATGATTTGACAGGACAGTTAAAAAAAAAACAAAAACCAGCAAAACCCCCACAAACCCCAAAACAACACACAAACCTTTTGTAAATTATGTTGCAATGACAAGATATTGCTCTTCAGCTAGATAATGTCATTCAAAAACATGGAATGCCAATTCCATCAGAGTTAAGATACACCACATCTATCAAGAAGCTGGAGCAGGGTTTCTACTAGAACAGACCAAAGGGTTAGAGCAGAACACATTGCTTTTTATTACCAGTTGAACAGAGTGCCTACCTAGTGTAAGTATAGACATATCCAAGGGAGGTACAGTGTCAGTTTTAGAGATTGCACACCTTACTCATGTAGTTGACTATGTGGAGGTATAAACAGAGTTTCTAAAATAATCATCTTTCCAAAGAGGGATGGGAAGCATCCTCTGTTTCTGAAAGATAGATAGGACTGCAGAAGGGCAGGCTGCATCTTACTGCTCTGAAAACCACGTGTCCTGGAGCTAATGGTGTGGCTCAAAGGTGTGATAAGAACTTGTGACTTGTTACAGCAGCTCTTGTCAAAGTAGATTACTTTGTGGCTCTATGGTGTTGGTACACCTTGTGTAGGCAGTGAGTGGGCAAAATTCACTTGAACTGCTGTAGGGAACAATAAAACTTGTAGTGTTAAGGCTGCATCCAGATTTATTCAGGCATAAACTAGAGCAAAGCCTCGAAAGCTGTTGCTTGTTCAGGTCTCTATGAATTCTTCACTTAATGCTATGGTATGGAGCCCCTAATCCCATCCCCACCTTCAAGAGGGCTGCATATGTTTTTGGTTTTATGATTCAGAGGGAGCCTTTCCACAGTGTAAGGGACAGTGTGATTCCTACACTCATCAGTCCAGGTCAGGGCTTGTGCAGAAGCCTGGTGTCTAATGTGTCACTGCTGGGGATGAGCTGTGGCATTTTGCAAAAAGATTCTGGGACTGACAAAGACCCGAGGCTTTCAGGCTTTCTGCACTCTGAACGTGGTGGCAGAAGCTCTCTGTTCTTCTGGGTCTCATTGACTGAGACCCATGTCCCTTTACACCCCGAGCTTTACTTTGTACCAGTTTATTTTGAGATTTGCTATGGGCAGAGGGAATCAAGTTTGTCACATTATCAAGACACTTCTGATGATGGAATACATAGATCAGAAATGAAAGGCTGTGACTGCAGAAATATTTGGCTTCTCATTATTCTTTCCTGTAAGACTTTGAGAAGAGAGGGTCTGGCTCACAAAGAGCACTATTCTTTCAACTCTGTGTCTGTAGTAGCTGCTACATATAACCCAGATACCTGATGTCTACAGTTGTGCTGTGTCCTGGAATAATGCTTTACCTTCTCATTCATCTTTATGCTGGTGTGAATTGTTTTTAATTTAAAATGTTTTTAGCCTTTGAAAAATATTTCAGTACCCCCAGAAGGATGAGGAGATACTCAAGTAGCATTGTTATAATACTTTTGTTGCATAAGACAGGGTATTTTTGCGGACTATGAAAGTGTTTGAAGAAAGTAACATAAGCATACTAAAAACTATTGCCCAAATCTGGAATGCCTCAGCTTGAGGTAGGGGCAAAAGTTACCCAGTGTGTTCGTACTGGGCACTGCTGTGACTGAGCATCCTTAACAACACTGTGCCCCAAATGCTGGATACATTAGGTCTGAATGAAGTCAAAGCTTAAACCAGTATATACTAGAGCACAATCCAGCTTCTTAGTCCTCTACAGAGAGACTGAGATCTGCTTTACCAGTGCAATAAACCACCAGGACACACCAAACTGATGCAAGGTCTCTGTGATTCCAAAGGCTCCTTGCATGGCCTTGGCAGTTGCTGTGGGGTGGAGCAAGGACTGGTCTGGGTGGCCCTGCTGCTCTGATGAGCACCCTGCCACACTTTAAGAAGGACAAAACTGAGCAGGGGAATGTGAATCCAAATATTTGCCCTGTGTTCCACAGAGATACTCTATCTGGTGTGTTTTTTCAAAGCAGCTGCTGACATCCATGGTTGTTTAACTTGCCTATGAAGTATTGGGCATGGGAGCTCTCTTAGTGTCCCCAAACTCTGTAAGACCAAGGATGTGGCAGACTGTATGCTCAAGTATGCTAGTCTGCATTTAAAGGGGAAAAACAAGATAAAAGAAAATTCTGTTGGTTTGGGTGTTTTTCTTTTTTTTTTCCTTTCTTTCTTTTTTTTTTTTTTTTTTTCTTCCCTGGAAACTTAATCCCATCCTCTTCAGATATTCTTTGGGAATGGCATGGAAAGACACTCATGGAAAATGTTTTGAAAATAAATTGAGAATTTTTTGTTCCCAGCTGATAATCACAGAAACTGTGACAGTTTTAAAACTGAACAGTTTTCAATTGTCAGTGTAAATGAGCTGAGTGCCCTATAATATAGGTTATGACAAATATATTACAAAGTAGTTTTATGAGCCTTTATTGTTACATGTTAGTACTGTGACTGGTGCAAGGAAATTGCATTTCCATCAAATAAAGCAATGGAAGGACAAAAATATATTGTTACGCTTTGGATAATCTAGTGAGACAGCTAACAAGTACTGATGGGAGTCTGATACATATCTTTCACTAGCAGAGTTAAAGAATTGTAATTTTAAATTTATTTACAAGGACAGTCATCAGGACAACTTAAAAACTTCTAAAGGGGCTTCCCTATTAATCATAACCTGAAAAAGAAATGCAAACCTGAAATAATTTTTACCAATGTTATCCATTTCTATTGTATTTTCCAGTTCCAGCTATTGTTTATCAGTAAATATATATTGTGCTAAATCCCACTCACTTTAACTATACCAGAAATACCACTGATGTCCAGAAAGGACTTGCTCCACTGGTAAAAATTTACTTTGCTTTCAAAATGTTATGGCATCTTGCAATACTATGTTGCAAGCTAGAATTAATCAACAAATCTCCATATTTAGAGATGCAGAATGAACATGCTGAAGGAAGAAGAGAAGGAACCATTTTTATGTTTGCCTTTTTGTACCTCAAAAAGAAGGGTAAACATTTTCACCAATTTTCAGTTGTCTGACTTAAAATGCTTTCTGAGGAAAATTAAATCTCTCTCAGAGGAATTAGAGAATTATAAATACTTGGCTCTTTTTCCAACTTCTTTGCCAATTTTTGTCATGACCTGGGCTACTGTATGTGCCTCAGCAGAGTCACTTACAGGAAGAATGCTTCAACTGTCTGAGATATGAACCAAACTTCACACTATCATTGCCCTCACTTCACAGCTATCCATTATCTAAAGGCTCTGTGGGCAAGCTAGCACACTATTCTCAATTTTTGGTCCTGCTTATCCAGTTGGAACAAACATTTTGTTTAAAAAAAAAAGCTCACCTACCTCACCCTAAATAGCTACTGAAATACCACTATTACATTTAGGGAGGCATTTAGTTTAAGATACCAGGTTTCAAAGTAACAATAGGAAAATTTTGGACTTAGAAGATACCCAGTCTGTGAATTTTAAGGGACATAGATTCATGAGAGAGTGTCAGGAAGGTCTAAGTGGTTAGAAAATCTTACTCCTGCATCAGCACAAGTCAGCACTGTGACAAAGTTTTACTTGGTTTGAAGAATGGCAGAACATGATGCTGGGGAGACAATGCTTCTCATAGTTAGATTTGCATGGCCTATTTGTTTGTTCCTATTGAGACTTACATATCCATGTTTCCAGGAAGGTGACAGATTTTTGCTCATAGCCTTCAGAGGACTATTTCCTAACTGAGGGATAGATTCAAGTAAATTGCAATGGGACATGATTCTTCCTTGTTTCTTGTTTTCCTTGTCATAGTCTTTTTGCTCTTCCTTTTTTCCCTGAATCTGGGACACCTGTGGATATAACGTTGTTGAAGAGACCTAACACTTCAAGAAGGGGAAGTTTGAAGCTGTTTCATTATTCAGTCTTTATAAAGACTGAAATGTGGAAGAGACCTCGTTAGAGAAGATGTTTTGAAGTGGCCAAGGAAAAGAAATGCTGCTTCAGAAGCAGACCAAAAGTAGTGCAAATACAAGGGTAAAGGGATGGCAGGGCTTTCCCATGTGAGTGTGTTCACATTGATATATAGTAAAGAGAGGAGATTCTTGTTAAGTTTGCACTTTAAGAAAATCAGTAATTTTAAGTATTTTCAGGAAGGTCCACTGAAATGCTGGTTGCTTGTAGGAATCCTAAGACTCTGGAAGTTCTTAGATTAAAGGTTTTAATTCCAGCATATTTATAGTGATCTGTGACACAAATGTAAGTATGAAGGAAATTGGGACAGGTAGGATGTACAGCACTTGGGATTTGCTGCAACCTGATGTTATAAGGTCTCTGCTCTCTATCACATATGTACAGCTTAGTACAATTTGTTTGAAAGCTGCTTCTTACAGAACTGAAGGCCATTTAAAATGTGATTACATCAGAGTATGAACTAACATGCATTTTTCTGTATTGGGTTTCTGGACTGGTTTTGACCAAGATCTCAGCTTCTGCTATTGGCTTTCCATTTAAATTTTATATGTATTTGAAAAGATGATACCTTTCAGCACTAATGGGCCACTCCCATTTTACATCTAAATTTCCAAACTTGGGTGGCATTCCAGAACTCTTCCAGTTTTGCATTTTCATGTGGTAATTATTCCTACACAGCAGCTATGACATATTCACTCGAGGCAATCCGAACTTGTATGCTATTCACAGGGAATGGATCTGTGGAGGGACTGCTCAGGAGGGAAATAGAGTAGGTGCAGGACTGCAGCAAAGCTGCTATTTTGCTCAAATTGAGTCCCAGTGACACTTTCAGTATTTCACAACAAATGCATTTAAGCACTAAGATACCAGAGGAATCTCTAATGCACCCAGCAGTGTATATCACTGCTGAGTCAGAGGACTCAATGACAGCAAAATCCACTATGTATTTCAGTGTACTTTTATCTGTTGACAGATTTCTTATTGACCCTACCTAAGGTTGATATAAAAGTGGGCTGGATTTCCAGAATAGGGTCCCTTGAGCACCTTTCTTAATGCAGCCTGAGTTGTGACTGGTGCTGCTGTGTAGCTATGTCTAAGTCTGGGAAAAGACTATGAACACTGTATTCTTCTCTAAATAACCTTTCCTTGCTCACACAAATTGATTGGCTCTTGTGTCAGTGATAAAAAAGATTGCCAAAACAGAACAATTTTTTTTAATCAAAGGTTTGCTCTGAATTTTGAGGAATAACATCCAGTTCTTGTTATAAGACATCATCTATTTCCAAAATTATTCTACTGTCACTGACTTTGAACAATAGCCATATTTTGGTTCAATTATGGTTTTCTAGAACAGCTCAAGTGCAAGAATTGTATTCATTGTAGGAAATGAAAGTAGGAAATGGCAGTGGTATCCTCTGCTGTGATCTGGAATTTGTCAGTAAATGAAATATCAAGATATATTTCCAGCCTATTGAAAGAGACTGAAATAAGGGCTGTAGCCATGAGGTGAAATAATGAGGGAAATAATACAAAGAAGATCATAATAAGGAAAATATTAAAAAATCAGTAAATGTCAATATCTTCTATTTTGCTTTACAGTGCATGTTTAGACATAGTTCTTCTGGCCTGGCTATTTGCATACACTAAAAAAACCCCTTTTTTAAAATAATAATTGAGCCATTGAACAATAACCTTAGCCCAAACTTAGATATTTTCTTTAAGGTCTAAGGAAATTTCCAATTTTTTAAAATACTTACAATTGTTAAATACTTCCCTACTTTAATACCACATCTCTTCACAATGGATTGAGTTGTGAAACAAGTGTTAAAATAATCAGATGGCATAATTCAAAATTTACACCCTAACCCAAAGTAAAACTAGTGCTGAGCCATGAAAAATTTAACCTTGTTAGAGCTAGTATTGAATCTAAAGATTGGTCACTTCCATATCTTTATTTAGTGATATACTTTTAAAAACACTTTTAAGAAAGGATTAGAAAAAATGTACTTCAGAGAAAATACTTCCAGATATCTCCTGTGGATTAATCATAAAATAGGGCACTTCCTGATTAGGAAAGTATTATGAGACATAACAGCTTGGGTAGTAATGACAACAATGGATTACACAGAATGGTTCGGTTTAGGAAGAACATGTACATAAAATAATTCCTGTTTGGTAAACAGTACTTCCAAGTATTTTAGATACCGGTGGATGTATTCCAAATGATCCCTGGAAGTCTGAGTCTATTGTATCTGCTGTAAAACTTGTCTTTTTAGAAATTCTTTAGGTTTTTTTCTGAGACAGGGATTCAGCAGTGAAAAGAAAGACAAGAATCTGATGGTTTTTTGTTTTGTTTTTTTTTAATGATTCTGTTTAAAAATGTTTTCTTCTGTACGCTTTTACAGGAATCTGAGGAAAGCATCCCTGGGTAGATCCTTGGATTTCTTTTGTATATTCTCCAGGAAACCTTGTAAGAATGTCTAAAGGAAGAAGAGAATTATGGCAAGCCCCAAGCACACGCAGGAGGAATTTAAATCCTTGCAGAGACTGGCATGATGGGGAATAAACACACCTACGGTACAGACCAGCATCTTCATACAAGCATAAATGATCTATGAAATTGCATTGCTGGGTCATGAAATGCAATGATGTGCACTGCATGTGGCATTTATCCTGTTTGCTTGGTTCCTTTTGGTTATCTGCTCCTGACAATAGTCAGAAAGCACACACTTGACTAGCTGACCTTTGGTCTGTTTCTCTCTGACTGTACTTTCCATATGGATGATAATGACAAATAACTGCTGAGCAGAAGTATCAATATCATGACTTAAAAAAAAAGAAACCTGAAAAACCCCAAAGTTCAAAGGGAATGAATGTTCTGTCACTGATATGTTTCTTTTTTATAAGCAGTCACGCCTCTGACTCCTATCTCGTAATTACATATCCAACAGAAGACAGCAAAATTCTCCCATTATTTCACTTGCCTACCTCAGTGAAGTTGCACTAGTTGTCCCCTCTGTCCAATATAACGCTCTAGAAATTTTCAGAATGAAGACCTCTACATCAGACTCTTCTGCTTGTATCCAGATTTGAGGTGTTTTTGATTTGTAGATCTATCATTTGAAGTAACTTAAACACTACAATAAAAAAACAGGGATTGCATAGCTCAGTCTCTATTCTTCACTTCTCCTTTAAGAAGTTTTATGTACTCTCTTTTCTTGTTGTCTAATACAGCTGGGCATATCTGGGATAACTCAAGTCAAGGGGGTTTAAGCTAGTGAAATCATAATTACTGAATTAATTCAACAGGTCTGCCTTTGGAGAACTGAGAAATTCAGTAATGTTTATTTTTCAGTTGCAATTCTGCAGCTTGTGCCTGTCATTTGTTTTCTTCTTCAAGATATTGGAAATATTAGTGGTCATTGCTATGGTATTTTACAAATTTTTACCTTAAGAATAGTGCAAACTAAAAATCTTCAGTATATAATAATCTGCTTCTGTATTATGTCAACACTGATTTAATAATAGAGAATTAGACTTCAGTTTGGCTTCAGTCTACAAATAATTTGTTATTTTGAGACCATGAAAAGCAAAGTCTGCCACACAAAACTAATTACACTGGTTACTTTAATACCTT
The DNA here is from genome assembly GCF_001522545.3 of Parus major. Taxonomy (NCBI): domain Eukaryota; kingdom Metazoa; phylum Chordata; class Aves; order Passeriformes; family Paridae; genus Parus; species Parus major. The sequence continues at coordinate 51,471,174 of NC_031769.1, forward strand.
TGGAAAAAAGTTAATTTCCTGTGCTCTTGTGTACCTCAGTCTGTCATCTCTGTCCAAACACTTCCATGATCCCTGCTACTCGTAACATGAATCTGACCTGACATTCTCACAATCCTTTTTGTTTTATTGCTTAGTGACATTTCCCTGGGTAAAGCAATGTTTTCCTTTTACACCTAAGGATCAGACACAGCAGGTAAACTGATTTACCCAAGGCTGTATGGGAAGTTTGACAGAGCCAGGACCTGGCTCCAAGTACCTGGAGTTCCTGCATTGTCACTAGACATCAGTTGTCATATGCTTGCATTGTCTTCTAGTGTATTCCAGCAATGGGTGATGTGATCATTTTTCCTACGGGACCAAAAGTATAGTGTTGTAAAAATCAAATTCTATTACTGATTCTGAGTCCTGGGAAAGATAGTTATGGGATTTTGCAAGAGTCCTTCTTTTCCTTTCTGTACTCCTGATTGTATTTAGCTGGCTTACTTTGACTAATACCAGGTATTGTAAGCCACATTTTGGATAAAAGCTGAAAATTATGAGAAAACACTTTTATCAAATGATAAATCTGAGAAAGGGATAATTGGATGCACAGTTTATTTTGTATAAAGCAGCAGATTTATAGAAATACTGAGTGTGAAAGTTTAACTCAATTTTCTTTCCACAGCAGGGAACCTTGTACTGCAGAATCTATTTTAGAATAATACAATTTTAAACAGTATGGGTACAGTAAAACTAAAAATATCACCACACTATTTAAAGTAGCTGTATGGAAAAAATAACTCCTGTCCTGAGGCTCTTGCACTATTATCCAGAAATGCCTGAACATCAGACAGGGTGTCTTAGGAGTAAAAGGGATGTTGCATTATTAATTTTATTTTTGGTAGTGAGTTATTTTTGGTAGGAGTCATTTTCAAACAGAAATGTTGCAGCTTTCTGTAGGTCAATCAGACTTAATATTCAATCACCTCTGCAAAAATGAAAAAAGAAAAAAAAATTGCCAAGGACATGCAGTTTATCAGGACAAGTTGTGTTCCATTAGCTCCCCCAGTCTTCCCAGGAGTGCAAATTTGCACTAGCAGCCCAGAATGTGCAAGCTTATAAACTGAGAAAAACTTCTGTGGAAAAACAGTGCTCTAGGATGTAGCTGAACAATTGTTGTAGGATAAATTCTTGCCCTATTAAAGCACAACTGAGAACATGCGTGCCACCTGACACTCTGGAGAGTTTTGATATGGGACAAAGGTTAGTGAGTCTTTGAAGCCCACAAGGAATTCTGGTCCACAGAGTTATCCAGACAGCTCTGACTAACAGTGGTGGATACTATATTTGCTCTCTTCTTTAAATACTTTAATTATATAAACAAGAGTATCCATCTGTGGCCAGACATGTACAAGCCCTGTGGAAAATCATTGGGTTATAGTGAAGTCAGACATCCTCCTTTCAGCTACTTCCTTAGACCTCCTCTGAAGTACAAAGCCTCAGAGATAGTAATCACAGGGAAATGAAATTTTTTGAAGACTTTTAGAAAACATTAAAAAACATTTAAGAAATGTTACTGTTATTTTATCTTAAATATTAAAACTTAAACCAGCAAGTTTACTACTTGACTGGGAGGTGAAAGAATGTTAGAATGGGTGCTCATGTAGGAATTAAGAGTCTATTCATCTGTGTGTACCTCAGACAATGTAGTGATGAACTTTGATACAGATATTTCTTTCATAATAATTAGAGACAGATTCTGGTCTCAGTAATGAATTATCCTGGATATAAAGCAGTGTGATATATCTGATTTTAGTCCTACAGGAATAATGCTTTTTTCAATTGCAGGTTAAAATACTTTAAAAACTGGAAGATATCAAAGGCAAAAGAACACTTTAATGAATGTGCATATACTGAGGGTGTTCAGGGCCTCTCACATTTTTCTTGCTCGTGTGTCAATTATCTTCTATCACTTCTGGATCAAGCCTTCTTTTCCCACCAGATGTCATTTTCACCATGGATTCAGACCCTGCTCCTGGCACTTGTTCTTGTCCATTCTGTGAAGACTCTTATGTTGGCAGCAAAATGCAAGTACTCTGTAACATCAGAGTTTTACAGAAAGAATCACTGCTATTCAATTTCCTCCTTGCACAAAAATTAACTGTGATGGGGAAGCTGGGATGCAATATATATGCAATATATATAGAATATACATACATACATACATACATGCTATATATCTATATCTATATCTTGCATATATATATATATACACACATACACATACACACATACCATTCCTTCCCTTTGTAAAATGAAACAAAGAGGGAATCCAGGGACAGGAGAATCTGGGAACAGCCCCTTTAAAACTGCACAGCACAAAAGACCACTATTTTACAATGTCTGATGATTCCTTGCAGGTGGTTTGTTAGTCTGTAGAGGCATTGGTACACCACTTCTACTGATTTACAGGGCTCAGAAATCAACCCTAAGTGCTTGCCCAGTACACATGGCTCAGAGGGAACTTCAGCTGCTGCTCTGTACAACCTGTCCATAATTCTATCACTGCTTTTTCTGTTTCAAACCATGTATGGATAAGCTCTAGGATGTAACATGTGCAACTCCAACTTTATCAATAGAACAGTGTGTAGTCATTCACATCTTCTAACAGTGTCAAAATGGTTTTTTTTTCTTTTTATTCCTGTTAATCTTTGCAGAGACAATACAGCTGAATTGCAAGTCTGGTGTGTTATTAACAGCACATTTGCTGAGTTCCCCATAGAGAATAGTCTCTACTAGTATTGTGTGAGCCAAATAGCAGCCTTGTTTATCCCCATATGTTGCATTGAGTGTAGGGTTGCTGGGTGAGGAGCAGCCCTTAGAGTTTACCTTAGATGTGAACTGGAGCTGTGAACATGGACTTCCTCAATGCCCTGCTTCAGAGAACAGATAGCATTAAAGAGGCTCATCATAAATACAGAAGGAAATCCCAGGTGTGACTCAAGTTACACAGAACTGCTCAGGCCTAAATTTTGCTGCTGCTTCACGTTTGTGCTCTGCATTTGTGTACACAGAGTAGAATGATGCATCTCTCATATTGATGTATTTTTAAGTAGTACATAGCATAAATGTTTCTTTATGTAGGAATATAACTTTGTTATGTTTTCTAGTCATTAGCTGATACAGATAATGGTAATGTCTTTTTGAGACAAACTGTTGAAAGCAAAGGATCTAGCGGTACTTCTCACTGAGCATAAAAGCTTTGCTTGTGGGGTTTTTCAGGCTGACCTTTCAGTTTAAAACTTCTGAAATGATTACTGGGGCTGATGAACATTCCTGGTGTAATTAATGCAACTTTCAAGAAAAGGGAGTTATGCATGAAAACTTCAAGGACTTCTCTGCAGCAAGAATTCCTTGAATATGTATGAGTTGGTTGTAAGTAGAGACCAGAAATTGTGTGAGAATTTAAAGGCAGAGAAAGGTGCTCTGTAAACTTAGTAGATGCCAAAAAGCTCCTGTCAGCTGGTACATCTAAATTTTGTAAACCTGGCCCTCAGACTCCCTAGCTGAGCACAGTCATAGTCATGTCACTTGTACTTCAAAGGCAGAGGTAAGGCAAATTATGTGTATGGAGTAGTCATTTCTCAGTATCCAGCAGGTACAGTGATGTGGTGGCATAATTTCAAGCTTGTGAACATGATTTTAGGTGGAGTTGAGGACTAAAAGGATTTGCAGTATCTGCAGAGACCTTGGTAGGGAGACCTCAGAGCTGAAATGCTGATAGAAAAGAGAAGCATCTATAAGCAAAGCTTTCATGACGAGCTAGAAGAACTGGCAGAGCAAGGGCAAGAGCAAGATGTGCAAGAGCAGAGCTGGAGGAGCAGGCAGGGCTCAAACAGGGGTGCAATGTTCAACCAGAAGAGCAGGTAGCACTTGTGGCCAGGAGCAGCAGCTAATGATGTAGGGCCAGCAACAGCTTGGATAAAGCCTTGTTATCCTCCTCTGCAGATGACAAAGCCCTGAGACCTGATGACTGCAAACTGAACAGGGATTTATAGTAGAGGAGAAAACAGCCTACACTAAGGTGCTAGGGAAGAAAGCTGTAAGCTATTATAATGCAACTTTGTCTTATTGCTCTTCTTTTGCTCCCATAATTAAAGTAATTTATTCAGAAAATTAATGTAGTGGGGTAAGGATTGAAACTGATGTTTTATTACTGGCCGCTGAAGTTTAAACCTGGCATGGCTGATATCAACCAAAGGCTGTCAGAAATGTAGAAGACTGTGTGTAATCTCAGGACATCTGTCCTGAATGATTACAACATGTCAGAGTAGGTTCTTTTGGCTACAATTGGAAGGGATATGCTATTTAAGTGAATATCCACTTCTTTTCCCTTCTATTAGTAGGATATATTGACAGATGAGGGAAGACAGTGGCAACTGAACCCATGCCAGATTTATCTCTTCAGTATTTGCATGGGGAGGTGGATCTGACATTACAGAATGACTGAGGGTGGCTGTGAATCTGTGCTTACTATAGCTGTATTCATACAATTTTGATTTTATAGATTTGTAAAAATAACATAGATCTTCACCCCATACGAAATGGAGTGTCCACTCTGTTGGTTGTTTGGACTCTTGACCATTTCCTGCAAAAAAAACAAAACCCAAAAACCCAAACAATTCAGAACAAAACAACTGATAGTTATGAAGCATTGTGACAATCAAACAACAAGAGCAGAAAAAAACGTTTAGAAGAGACATATGGCTTACCATGCTGGCCCATTTTTGGTTGATCTTTTTCCAATCCTTCTGCTCTCTCAATATAACCTCTCTCTCAGTCCCTCCTTTATTCCATAAGCCCATCTGCCTTCATCTGTTAATTTAGCCCTCTGTTACTACTGAATTGTTTATCAGCCAAATGAATGTGGACGATGAGCTCTTCTATTCATTCCAACCTAGTTAAAACAGGCCTGCTACTCAGTGGTGGGTCAGTGCTGAGAAAAATGTAAATAATTAATGATTTTTCTGGAAATCTTTGAGAGGGAGGCCAAAACAACTGAGCATTTGGCATCTTCAAAAAAAAAACTCAAGGCCTGGATGCAGGCAGGAATAATCTCATCTTCACCACCCTACTGAGTACACAGTGATTTTTGGCTTAGTGTTCTTTCACAAGGTAAGAGGAATACCCCTGCTTCCAACAGGCTTAACTACTCATGAAAGGTGAAATTTCAGCTTTTTTCCCCTCCTTGGAAAGCGCTGCTTGTGCACATGCTTTCACCACTCTAGAGTGTACCAGTGGGAGCTGTTGGTCTGACTGCCATTCAGCCAGTGGAAAATTAACCCAGTAAAGAGTGCATACTGAAGGACCAAGGGAAAGCTTCAATGAGAAGGTGTGGGATCACCAGATCAGAAACTGGGAGCAGATCAAAACCAGAAGAATTGCCTTTCCGTGAGGATTTATTTGTCCCTTTTGAATGCCTACTCTTATCAAAAGAAAATCTTCTCTGGCTGTTTTCTAGCACAATGTTAAGGCATGTATCTAAACACATTTATAGTTGCTGGTCAGTAATTTAGTAGTGTTTCCTGTGTGAAAGGGAAATTTGGTGAAATTCATCAAAACTAGTCCCCTTGGGGGGGTACCTTCAAAACCCATTCCTGTAACCAGAGTTTTTCTCAGTTTTCCCCTTCAGAGGAAGTCTCCACCTGAGATTAAAACTAAATATATGTTTATTAAGCCAAATCACTATGGTGTTGACTCTCCAGGGGTCTCTTGTTCTCTTCTGGTTTAAGTATTGTAGTTATGATGTAGGGTCATCTTTTTTCACAGACAATGAGGCAACTATCCTCCTCTTCTAGCAGGGATTCCTAAGTAGATTTTATATATATATATATATATACACTACAATAAATAGATACACTCAGAGTATATACATTGCAGATGTACTCTGGGTGTCCAACTTGATGCAATCTATGCAATCTTTAAACTGGTTGAGGCCTTTGATACATATTAGATGAGGGAATCTCAAATACAGTCAAATATAGTCAAATATAGTCAAATATAGTAAAATATAAAGCCAGGTAGAGAATATAAATATAAATACAAATATAAAGCCAGAGAAGAGACTCTGATTCCCACCCCCACCTCCCTGCTATGGGAGAAAAAGCTATAATGTGAAATCACCATTCACTGAGGACATATCAAAGAAGCTACAGGAACACTCATCAAAATAATTTCATTGGTAGCAGAACAATTTGTGGGCTCAATCTTTGTGTCATCGAACATGCTTTATGATTTTTTTTTGTTAAGTAGAGCCTTAGTTGTAAAAATAATTGGTCTTTTAGTAGCATTATCATAGGCTTTATGCAGGGAAAATATGCAGTGTGTTTGCCCACGTAGAATAATGTTTCATAATCACTGATTCCCTTCTGTCAGGGATGCTAATATTTAACCTCCTTCTGTTTTGAAGCTGGTTATCATTTGCTCCAGAAAGGGAATCAAGGTAGAGGAAAATGAACTTAACAGGGGCAAATGTCAAACTAGTGTATATTTATCTGTAGGTGAAACTGTGAAAATCAGGCCATGCAAATGATTGCAGCTGAGGGGTTAGAATTATTTTGATCAAGTTGGTTAAATACTCCAGTAATTCAGGCCCTCTGCAAAGAAACTTCTCTCTACACCCAGGATAAATCAGGGATGGAGTCAGGGCTGGTGCATAGCATGCCGTCTGCTCCTCTGAGGAAAAATGTTGATAGGTGGTGCAGTCCTGCTAGGACAGAAATCACTTTTATACCTGCCCCATCTCATTCTCCAACAGTTGTAATCTTTGGTCATCTGTTCTAGGACAATGTCCATCATGGCCTCCCCAAATGCTCAGATCTGGGCTGCCAGAAAGGGAGGAAGGTTACAGTAACTAAGACAAAGTCAGCTCTTGCCCAACAGCTGCTAAAAGAAAGCACTCTGTTAGGGCCTGAAATCTGAGCACCTACACCAGACAAGTACCTGCTGTGATGCATAAGCATGGCATCCAGCTGAGATATGAGCAATCCCATCCGTGTAAGCCAAAATACAGTAAAAAACATTAGACATCATCAACCAAGTGCCTCTTTAAAGACAGTCTTTTTGTGTCAGTAACAGAGGCCTGAGTCCCAACAAAGAGAATAATCCAAAGTCAGAAGCCACCGAAGACAGGTCTGAGAATATCACTTGAACAAAATGAGCCTAGAATTGAGATATGCTGCCCTAGATCATCTCAGTGGCAGTCATTGGGCAAAAATTGTGTTTATGGGTAAAACTTAAGTGAATACTAAGTTGCAGAAAAGAGATGTACCTACATGGCATCTAGCTCAGCTGGAGATGAATCCAACATAAAATTTAGGATATGACCAAATGTACATGTGAACTGCTAAATTATCCTGTTCTGCCAAGGTGGTGGATTCCCACTCTTGAGTCTTTATTTATTTGAAGGCCACCCAGAGCCAGTGGCAGGATAATGGCTGTGCTCCTATGTTTGACTAATTCAAGGGGCAATATTAATCTTAAGCAGCTCAAAGTTACTCTTGGGCTTCATACAGCTTTAAGGCAAGAGCATCCCTAGTCAATAATTCAGAGACTGACCACTTCTTTCAGAAAAGATCTCTTAGGGAAAGCTTGGGTCTGTTTGTATCTTGCTCCCTATAGATGCAAGGTATGAGTACACTCTGTGAGAGCCTTACTCAGTCCTACCATCACCCAGATCACCATGAGTCTTAAAGAGAAGGACATCAGTGGCGCTTTCTGAGCTTTTTTATTGGCTGTAACACGACAACCTGCATAGCTGTCTGTTTCTCCAGATCAAGGTGGGTCTGACATTTTTTAAGAATAACAAACATTTCTCATTTTTTCCCACTTATTTGATCAAAGCACTTATAAATAACTACAAAGTATACTATACCAAGTAGATATTCCTCTGATATATCAGGGATGTGCCACCAGGGTGACAGATTTTGGAAATGCAATGGAATCTGTCCTGTGCCAACTCAAGAGCATGTGTCTACGTACCTCAGAAGTATTTGGTAGGGAAAGACATGATTGCTTCATCTTGCTTTTTCCACACCCTCCCCAAGACAAATACTTCTTGCTTCCATTTCCTGCTTTTGCAGGACTTCTCTCTGGCTGTCAAAAGTGTGCAAAATTTCCTGCAAAACAGACATGAATCTTGGTCACTTGCTGCCCAAATCATCTTCATCTTGTACTGCCTGCAGACCTGTCCTGAGGCATGAATAGGGTTTAGCTTATGTCTGAAAAGACACCAAGACTTGTCAGCAAGCCTGTGGGACAGAAAAACATGCTGTTTTGCTTAGTCTGTGGGAGGCTGGGGAGTGTATAAAAGGTAGGCATATGAAATTCAGAGGTTTGTTTATTATATAGATAAGAATCTGAACTGCCAAAGTTTAGTCTAATTTTAAAGCTCCTTATGCATTATGCAATTCTCCTCCTTTTAAGTAAAATGCAAAGCTGCAATGAAAGCCACTTTATTTCCAATATGTATAATTTCATTCTTTTGAGGAACAGCAGGGCAAATGTCCTCTTCAAAGCCTGGTTCATTTTCTGAACCAGTTGCCACATTAACATTCTGCTCAGTATTTGAGTGTATGTCTACTTTAAGTGGGTATGCATTTTGCCTCTTGATCTTAATTTTGATCTCTGGTTTTACATGAATTCCAGCAGGGGACAGTTTTTAACTTCCTTCTCTCATAGGAGATTCAGGATGTTCTTTTCAGTCTTAGAGAAAACCCAGGGTGGTAGCTTCTAAGGAGGAATGTATATGCTCTGTCCCCCTAAAGGGGTTCCTCTCCCCAGGTCCACAGCGCATTACAAGGCCTTGTGCTTCATATTTCATGGCCCTGAAATGTGTTCATGGTGGTTCTAACTCCTCATTGCACACCCATAATGTTAAGCTGCCTCTAAAATTCATAACCAGACTTGAAGTTTGAGCTGCTGGATTTAGACTGTTTTCAGAACGTGTGCATTTATCAGATTTTCCTGGTTTTGCTAAATTGATGTTTTTGATAAAATCAATATATGTGTCCACCCTTGGAGATGAGAAGCGTGTCTCATTTTAATACATTAGGTAGAATTACACCAGTAACTCAGAAGAGCAGAAGGAGCTGGATAAAAGGTCTGAGGGGGCAATGAATCAAGAGAGTGAGGAGGCTTGGACCAGTTCTCTATTCTGTTGCAGAAAATTACTGTGTGAACTTTGGGCAAACTTCACCTTTTGATTCCTCATCTCCCTTATGACTCTCTCCCTAATCTCTATTTTTTTTTTTTTTCTTTCCTATTTAGAATTTCAAAGTGCAAAAGCAAAAGCACATGCCTATTATAGGCAGTCCCAGTGTAAATGTTGATATACAGACTTAAAACATGGAGGAGAATATCCATTTGGAGGCCTCTTGTAGGATTTTGTCATCATGGCCCACTGCGATCTATGATCAGTGGATGACTTTGCTGGATGAGGAGAGCCAGTGCACTTGCCCAGACATCACCTGAATTTCTCAAACACCTGCAGAAAGTGTCCTGAGATGCACATTTGGTCATGTGGCTTTCATGACCTGGTATGCCTTTTGATCTGCTTTGCTCTTGGGTAAAAGCTGGAGCTGCTTTTTGGTGATGGACACCCCTTTCTTCCCACTCTCAATGCCCAGGGAATTAGCCCACTTACTGGTATTGTGTGTGGGTAATTCTGACTGTTGGTATATTTCATCCTTCACTAATGTTGTAAAATACCAAGCCATTCTTTTCCCCAAATCCAGTTTGATTTTCCTTCTGAGGTTTCGGCTTAGACAGGATTTTAATTTCTCCTCTTTCACTTCTTTAAGAAAGTAAATGGGATCATCAAGTGGAAATCAGAGGCCACAGTATGTCTGAAAGTATTTTGGAGTGAATTGATTAGCAAAATTAAAATAAATATTTATTGCACTGATACCAAGCACAGTAAGTGTTAGATCCAAAGAAACTTGTAAGAGGGGAGATTGCAAAGAAGGTTTTAGAAACAAACTTAGCTTCATTTGTGAAGTTACTGGGCATGTTTCTGGCTTTTATCAACATGTTTTTGCTTTGGGATACAAATTAAGATCCAGAAGACTATTGACTAATTGATATATTTAATAGTGAGTGGGTGTGAATCCACTCCAACAGGATGGTTTTTAAAGAATGCTTTTGTAAAAAAACTTTTATCTGGAAAAATGAGGTGAGGGGTTAAGTGGGCCTCCACAGGATTGTTCTGTCTTTTCCCTCTGCCAGCTAACAAGAAGAGCTGTTCCTCAGCCCTTCTGGCCGGTGGATGCAGACACAGCAAGTTGCTGGTGGGAGCTGTTGTTCCGTGCAGTCCAAGCAGCTCATAGTCTGGTTTTGGTGAACCGATTTGCAAGACTTGTGCGAGAAATGAGTGTAAAGCACCTCTGTCCCCGTCCTGAACAGCATTTTGAAACTTGCTCTTTTCACAGCTGTGGTACTGTCACTTACTTTGTCCAGGGGTTAAGGTCATAAGCCCCTGTCCAGTAGGAGAGGCTGGAGATGACGGTGGTGAAAGGTGCATGTTCCCTAGGGGAGGAGACAGCTGCTCGAGCAGTAGTGCCGCCCCAGCTCTTGTTCAGGTGAGCGGAGAAAAGACTTTAGCGATCACCGGAGGCTCTGGCACTGGCGAGCAGTCGGTGTGAGGGCGGCAGCCCCGACTCCAAGGGGCAAAGAGCAGAGCACGTTGATTTTTCTTCCTCCTGCATGCCCAATGTGTGGTGAGCTGGGTTGTGCGCGGCGGTGTCCCCGCGGGATCAGCCGAGGAGATCCGGGATGCTGAGCGGGGGAGGACGGTGTGAGAGGAGCGGGCGGGCCGCGGCGGGGCTCGGCAGGCAGGCGGCCTGGGACAGCGCCGGCCGGGCGGGAGGAGCGCTGAGGGGCGGGCCGGGCCGGGCGGCGCTGCCGGGCGCCCGCCGCGGCGTGTGGGTGGCTCCAGGCGGCCGGTACCCAGCGACAGGCGGCGAGGTGGGAGGAGGCTGGCGGGGCGGAGGAAGAGGAGGAGGAGGGAGCGCGGCGGTGCTGCGGGGCGTATCAGCCGGTGCTGGACTATGGTGAGGCTCGGCGGGGGCTGACACACCGGCACCCCGCCCGCCCGCCCTCCCTGCCGGCTGACAGGCACGTGTGGGATGTGAGACCTGCCCTCGCCGGGGGAGCATGAGCTGTGCCCAGGCCGGCATTGTCCAGGTACGAGGGGCTGCTGCCGCCCGGCCGCGGGTGAGGGTGGTGGGGCGGGGGCGGGTGGCGTCGGCTCCCAGCGGAGAAGTGCGAGGCGGGATGGAGCTGGTAGCGGCCTCGGCTCCGGGAAAGGCCCTTCCCGGGGCGGGCAGCCCCCGCCCGGCCGGCGGGATGCGGTGGCGGGTCGTGGGTGTGCGCTGTCACCGTGCCCGGCTGCGCGGTGCCGCCTTTGTGCTTCGGAGGTCCGTGCGGGATGGGACCCCCGGCCGTGCCCGGCAGCGCTGCCGTGGGCGGGGGGCGGTGTGGAGGGGTCGTTCTCCGGGGAGCTCATTGGGCCCCGGTGGGTTACGGGCTGAGCCGTCGGCCTGTCGGCAGAATTCCACTAGCGACCAAATAGTGTAGAATTATGATGAGCGACGTGCCGACGGGGATTGACATAATTTGGGGATGTGGATGCACGCAGGCGGTGATGAAGGGTCCCGCGCCGAATTTTTGGTGGTTGCGTCCATTCCTTGTAAAAGCAGAAGCCCCCAGTTTTGGTTCTTGGCTCCCTGACAATGCAGCAAAATTTAAAGCACGAACTGCTTTTTGCCCCCGGTGTTCTGTTGCTGTAAGCCAATCTTGTGACTTCACATTTTGGTTATTACCTTGTGTTATTATGTAACTGCATTTTTTTGTTAGCAATTAAATAAAATAACTTATAAGTACGTTAAGAACATTGCCCTAGCCTGTAGCATTGTCAAATGCTGCGTTTCTCATTTTGCAGCCTGCATAGATAATGGGTTTGTACTGACAGGGGCAGTACAATTCATTTTGTTCTCTCTTGCATCGTTTCCCGTGTGTTTCTCTGTTGTTGCAGAAGAAATTACTCGGCCTGGGTTTAGATTTTTGCATCCTGCTGTTTGGAGCTGCAGTAGTGCTTTTTTTTTTTTTTTTTTTTTTTTTTAATGCTGCACTCAGCAGAAGTGCGTAGTGAGACTGTACAACAGTCAGTCAGGCTGTGCTCCTGTCCCTGTGTTTACCAGCACCACTGTCGCGTTCCGTGGGGCACCTAGCCCTGTCTGAACAGGGCAGCAATTAGGGGCAGGGTGCTGCTGTGCCAGTGGTGGCACATAGCAGGTGGTCAGCTGTGCCTTTCTGATTAGTGCTCATGCGAGGATTGCAGTTATTACAGTAATTCATTTTGGCTTGGGGATTCATTTTGAAAATTTGGATTTTCCACTAAGAAGGGATTATCATTTCTCTGTGTAGTATGTGTGTTTTGTGAAGAAGTGGAGTACGGTATGTATCCTGGCTGCTCTCTCTGCTTCCTTTCTGTCTGTCTCTGAAGTGCACACCCAGTTTGGACAACACAGGTGCAATGTTGATTTTCATGCTGGAAGCAGAAGTAGATGTAAAAGGCAGCACACGCTTAGTCAACCCACACGACTCATCCTGTCAATGCTGTCTCAGTCTAGTACAGGGGAAAAGAGTATGTGTTCTTAAAGAGGAAATGTGGGGTCTATTTGTTTGTTTGTTTCAGGAGGGTGAGCAGGGAGTAAGCTCAGAACAAAGAGTGGTTGGTCAGATGGCCAGCATTTGTGCACAGCGAGCAGCATGTGAATTAAGGGTGGATGGCATGTTTTGTCACTTGTGTGATACCGTCGCTGATGTGTTTCTGACTTAATGTGACCTGAGCCTTGGACTCCTAAACTTTTAGTATCAATCAGCTTACTCATTTGAAACCAGAGCAGGCCAGAGCATGAACTGATCCACTCAGTGACTTTATCAGGAGCTATCAATATCTGAATGTGACAGTGATTTATTCGAAAGCAAGCTGCATACACGTGCTCAGAACATCCCAAAGAATTAATCCCAAATCCATGTGGTCAGTATTTTAAGTGCATTCTAATAAACAATATGGGCCTTACTGTTTTCCAATAGATAACTGGCTAAGACTTGTTACTGGAGTGTATTTTTCAGTGGCTTTGTGTTTCATGTACATGGCATGCGATCACATCCTTTGCCATTGTGAGATAATCCCTGTGAAGCTTCGTGGAATTTTGCACGTGCTGTGCCGGATGCTAAGTAGTGTTCATTCAAGGCAGTGCTAAATCCTTCTCCTTGTCTTTTGAATAGTCTTCTTACAAACAATGCAGTGACTTGGAAAAATAGAGCGAAATTTAGCTTATTAGCCGCCTTTTGAAATACTGCAAAAGATACAGCTGTGGTGCTGTGGGTAGGATTCAAGTTGTGAGAGTGATGGTGTTGAACCATTGGTGTTGGACCAGGAGCTGTTCCATTAGATAAAAGAGGATAGTTTGCCTGTGTTTTAAAGCTGTTGGAAATGCCTTGTGGATACAGGCATTAAGGTTGCCCCTATGGATTCACCTCTGAAAGATGCTTGTGAAAAATACCCAGCAAAACAGCCTCCCCATTCCCACACCAGTTGCAAAGTTCAAACAGAACTTCTGTTCATAAGAGCTTTTAGTAATTAAAAAAATTCAATTATTCCAAAATATCTTTGTGATAGATTTTGCCAGAGCTTATCGTCATTATAACTTTTGATCTTTCTAAATATCTCTATGGTCCTATGTCTTTCCCTATGTAGTTCCCTCCAAAGTTAGGGGTACCCACAAAACCTGGCTTCAGCATGTATAGATGGTAGTCTTTGTGGCCTCTAGAGACAGAGAGGAGAACTCAAGCTTTAAACAAGTGCTCTGGCTCACTCTCCCTCCTGCTCTGTAGGCGGGGTGCTTGCCAGCCTAACCCAAAGTCATGCCTTTGCAAATACTGCCCCAAACAGTTCAGCTGGGTATCGATATGTATGTGTGGCTTACATGAGCAAATCATGCCTGCAGCTGCCACAGCTTTCCAGCAGATACAGCTGTGAACCATCATTGCTCTGGGAGTCACCATCACCTCAGATGCTCCCTTGCCTCCAGAGGCACCTGTGCTGCCGGGAGTGTTGCTGTAGCATTGGCTGTTCCCCTCAGATTGGCCTGCAGTAGCTGGAGGATGATCCTGCCCATACGGGTTTGTGTATCTGCCTATTAGCAGGGAAAGGAATTGTGACGCCCCCTTTTCTTCAGGATGTCTGTTGTTTGTTTACACTCAGCGGCTTTCTCGGTTTTGGCAATAAGGAGATGAGTCACTTTAGCTTCTGTTTAAGGCTTTTTTTACCCATTTCTCCTGTAACATTTCATGTGTGGTTGTGATTCTGCAGTGGCTGAATGGCAAATACTGCAGGCGTTTAGTTTAATTCCCTAGAAGCGTACATCTAGTGCCCTTAGATATCATGACCATTAATTCTAATAAAACTTAAAACAGAATAGATCTTATGTACTTACATATTTGTCTGAAAATACAGCAATGCTTTGTTTTCTACTGGTAATCTCTGAAGGGTGGGGGTCATGCAACCCAGAAAAAATAAAAGTGCAGCCAGTAGCAAAGGGCAAGATAAGATGCCGCCAACTTTAGTTGATTTTTTCCAGCTGAGATTTGACGCCAGCAGGATGCTTAGAATTAATTAAGAAGAAATGGTGAGGTTCTTTGATGCAGGGAGCCCGTGGTCATTTTCCTTACAGTTAATGAATGGTGGCTAGGCAGGCTGTATAATGGGCTTGTGAGTCAGTCTTGGCCTTTTTTGATCAGCTCTGTCTGGCTAGGGTATCCTGTCGTTAGCTCTGAGAGTAGGAAGTTTAGGTGCTGTGACTGTCCCTTAGCAAGATGGTGTCCTCAATCTCAGGTGTTTGTGGAAAATGGACCAGAAAGACTGGTCCAAACTACAGGTGAAATGGGTTGTTGTCCCAGGCAGTAGACTGCTGGAGGCAAGTGGCTGGCTGTGGACTGCTCTTGATTTTGCAACAGGGAGGATCTGGGTTGAAGCAGAGCAGCAGCTGAGCCTGAAGCGGGGTTCCCTGTTGCAGCTCCCATTTGTCCTCTCCCTCCAGTGGCGGCAGCAACAGAAACCACTGTCAGCTCCTCAGGACTATCCTTCCTCCAACTTTCCACTAATAATCTCACCCTCCTTTTCCAGGAGTTCAAACAGCCTTGGCTTGATCCCAGCTCCTCATCCTTTTGTCCAGAACATTGCCTATAATGCAGATAAACTGTGAGATGGCTTGGCAGCTGGGGTGGAGTGATATGGCAAGCCGTTTCTTTGAGATCTTAAATCGGGGAAACCCCGGTGCTTGTGTTTGAAATATCGAAGTCGGTGATCAGCGCCGTGTTCCCCAGGGAATCGCTGTGCTCCATTGTATTGCAAAGTTCTCTGAGGACGCAGCAGTGCAGGCAGCGTTCCCTTGCTGCAGAGCAGAAGGTCTGTGGGAGAGAGCGTGTGCACAGCAGTCAGGAAGCCTATTATTGAGACCTACGCTGAGGTTTCATTTTATGCATTTAGCAAAACAGGCTTGCTCTTTCACACTTTCCAGATATTTTTATATTTCTCTGCAGATGCTTGTAGAACACCAACATTTGTTTGGTTTCAAGCCTGATTTAAAATTCCCAACCAATGTCTGGAGGCAAAATGAAAAAGGCAAGTATTTCTCCCAGAATTAAAATCTATTTAAATTTGAGAGTTGTTAACCCATTAAATAGCAATGGAGTATAGAATATCTCTTGGACTGAATCACTTGTGTTTAAAATGGAACATGCTCTAAAAATAAATGGCTAATTGCTTCAGTGTAGTCAATATGGAATTTAGGGATGACTGACAGAGTGATTTGTCATCCATCTCCATAGCAGGAGTCATCTGGGAAGTCTGTGATGTTAAAGGCATTTGTTTCTATTAGCACCTTTTAAAGTAGTTTTGTTAATGAACTCTTGAACACCAGGACTGAAATATGTCATGTGGTATAATTAATTTTTCCATTTCATAGGAAAATGTGTGCCATGTGCAAGTTCAATTACCAAATCAGGTTTCTCAGGTCCTGAAATGTGTGGTTCAGCAGGCCTGTTTTTTGTGGGTTCTTTTTTTTTTTTTTTAAAGGAAGCAGGAGCCTGCTGTACTTCTGGTGCCAACAAAATGCTTTCACACATCTCCATGTAAAATTTAGGATGGTATGCTGCAAGCTGGGCAAGATCTGATGTTGTGCTACTCACTGTATACAGAGAGGAGGATGAGTTAGGAATAACCTCTGAAACATGTGTAAGCAGAAGAGGTGGAGCAGGAGATTGTCTGCTTTTCTCAAGGGTAGAAGGAGAGCAAGAGTGGGGGGAAATTCTTGATGAGATGATCAAACAAGTCATTATTTGCTGTGTGCTGGTGAAATGCCAGAGTGCTGGTTGTACGGAACAGAGATGGGTCAAGGAGCTGTTCTCTGGATCTTGGGAGTTGCCATGACTTTGCTTCCTCCCCGAAACAAACTACCATGCCAAAGTCTGTCTCTTTGGCAGCATGTATGTTACATGTTTTACAGACTTTGCTAAGCTAGGCAAGAAGCCATTAAATTTGGGATAATCTAGTTTTGCATGTGAACTGTATGCCTGTTAAAAGGTACTTCCTGAACTGTTTGAACTGCAGTCCTTCCAGCTGGATGCAACAACTCAGGTGTGTGGGGCTACCTGTCTGGGCATCTGGGTACTCTTACAAGTGCTTGACAAACTACTGGGATGAATATGATCATCTGATGTCCCAAGCTGGCAACTTGCTGCTTTTCTTTTGAAAACTGGGCAATTTCAAGACTGATAGTGTCATTAAAGTAGGAGATACTGTCTCATTCCAAGGTCTTAATGCAGCCTCAGGAAAATTTAAATTTAGAATTCACATTTTAATGCAGAACATCCATCAAGTATTGGGTTGTCAGTTGTCTTTAATGATGTGTTTAAAAAAGCCATGTGAGAGGGCCTAGGATTTTTAATTTTAAAAAATATATATACGCTTTTCTTCAGCGAGGTATGTTTCATGTGCGACTACATGGTTGCCTTAAGAAGACAAAGAAAATATCTGATTTACTCTCTGAAGTCACATCTTGATTTAAATAGAAAAGTTTAGTTGCCACATGCTTAACCATGAAAAGTGGGGTAAGAAGATGAAATATTTAATCTTGGAGTCAGAACACCTGTTTCCAAGATGATGCTGTTCGAGACACATGAAATGCCCAGTAGTCAATAGGCTGTCTCCTATCCTTGGTTACCGGCCCATGTGAATGATGTCTAGAGATAAGGAGTAAGGTCTTTCCATGAACTCTTAAGTTGCCTAATTTGACTATGCTCTCACTATTGCACTATGCTCTCAAGTGGTAGGTGATGTGAGGTTATGAATCAGAAACATTACATATGTACCCTGAGTCACAGGCAAGCCGTGATGCTAAGGTAAAGTGTTATTGAGTTTGGTTTGAAAATGAGCAATGCTCCTTCTAAAGTTATTTGGAACTTTTCTTGATGAAAGACAGTGCTGCAAGGCCTCTGGTGATTTTTTTTTAATTTTTTTTTTTTTTTACAGAACTGAGTGTCATAGGGAAGCTAGCTGTGTCCTGTGCCAGAATGTGGCACTGACATTTCTTTCTCATTACTCGAGCAGCAGGCTAAAGCAGAAACAGCCATAGAAGTTACTATCCAAACCAGGTATTAAGGACTAATGAGCTGAACTGTATTTTTTCCCGCACTTCTTAGGCTAGAAAATTATTTCAGTAGAGAAACACATGATCCTGTGGTAGAATTCTTTCCAAGAGGGAACACTTTGGTAGGTTATAAGAGTCAGGCTACCTGATTTACGTCCCTTTTTGTTCCCACTTCTAAATGTTCCTTAAGGATTTTTCTTTGTGTATGAAATTACCAGTTTCTATGTGAACAGAGCTTCCATTCAAGAATAAGATTTCTCACCTGACTAAAAGCAGCAGTTCTTATGTTGGTCAGGAAACTGCATCCTGGTGTAGAACATTACCCACTCTTGAAATTTGACTTTGCCTTATTCTTTCATGCTCCTCAGAACTGTCACTTCCAAAGAATCCTCTTTGTAGATTTTCAAAGACTCCCTCTCTGCACGTGTTTTCATTCTCTTTGATAGTCTGTTCTCCCCCTTCAGCCTTCCCCATGCTCAAGAACCAAGCGACTGCAAAGTACTGTTCTTTGCAATGCAGATTGCTGTGCAGGTAGCATTGGTCATGCAATTTTATATTTCACACAATTAAAACATGTTTAATAACTCAGACTAATTCTCCATACCCTATCATGATGTAGGCTAAAACCTTAGCATGTGTATTTGACCAATTATATTACAGCATTGAATTAAAAACATGTATCACCTAATTGTAAGTCTCTGAGTCCTTAAATATTGCTATCGTTTGTGTGGTGCAGAGAGGGTACTTGCTTATCATGAAGTGCTTAGGGGAATTTGCAAATTAGGTTTTACTGTTGCTGGGCAGGGAATGAAAAAGTTTGGTGAAATGAAATGTGGGAACAAAATCACAAGCAGCAAATGCAGCAAAACTGTAGCAAATGTGTATTAAAGTGTTCTGGGTGTCCCTGTGTGTTCAGCTTGCCAATTGAGTTATTGAGGTTTGTCTAGAGGTGGCTCCTACAGTAGGGTGGAAGAAGACAGCATCTTTCTAGAAAAGGAATCTAAGGAGCAGCTGCTTGACTTGCTTGTTGGAGCCACTTGGTAATTTTTTTTGATATGTCAGATGTATTGCCTTCTCCATCTTGGAAGATCATCAGAAGCCCAGGGAAGCTGCTGCAGAACTTCTAGAAAGGGCAGGCTGTCCTCATGCCTCCGTCCCCTTTTCCCTCCTTCCCCTGTCTGCAAAGATGATTTTTTGAAGTTTGGAACAGGGGTAGTGGCTCAGGCCACACTCCCTGCAAGGGTGTTTCAACCTGGCACTGTTACCATCTTTCAAAAAACCCCTAAATAATGTCTAAGGCTCTGGATGGAAATGAGTAACAGCTTCCCAAAAGATAGTAGAGAAAAAAGTTGCTTGATTACACCAAAAGGATGATGTAGGGCTGCACAGGAGATCATTTAAGCCCTATATGGAGTGGGAATAGAAATATTTCTGGTAGAGCCTCTGCTTCTGTAAAATATTTTAGTTGCCTAGTTCAGATAAGAATGATTTTCTAATGGTTATAAAAATGTGGATTTTGTGCACATGTATACAAATTATTTGTTGGGAAAATTCTGAGGTTTGGTCTCCACGTTAAATATATGCCTGGTTTGACCTATTTTTTCCCAACCTAATTCTGCCAGCGCTATGTGTGCACGCGTGATGTTTCCTGCTGAGGGAGTCCTGCTGACCTTAGAGAGACAAGGCACCTTAGGAAAGCTGATGTGTAAGTGGTGGTAGCAGTAGTATATTCAGGGTTTGCATGAGATGAGCTGTCAAGCTGGCTTAGCAAGGGGAAGATTTGAAATGGGGTGTTTGAGGAGGAGTGTAATTTAACACTGAATTATCTGGCAGCTCAGGAAGGGTCATGGTGAATAATATGCTTGGCTGACTTGTGACCTTCTCACAATAGGTCTGAGAGATGGACAGGAGATCAGTCCACTTGATGGCTTTCTAATAACTCACTGAAAACCCAGTTCATCTGCTTTAGCTACCTGGACCAGAAAGGATATAAATGTAGCATTGCTAATCCAAATAATCCTTGTGGGACCACGAGAGGGGACATCCACATGCTGAAATGAAAAGTGATAAGAGGGCCTTAAGCAAATGAAGATCTAAGCTGCTAAGTGTACACGGCAGGTTGTGAGCTTACTAGCTGCTATCCATGACACTACAGCCATGTTTCGTGCAGTGCTGCACCAAGAAGAGAGCCATGACAGACTGTCTTGAGTTGGCTGTGTGGTTTATGTGCAGTGCTCTGCTGTCCCCAAGGCTTTTATTCCCTGTGTAATGAAGGCAAAAGTAGCTTGCTGCATCTCTGCCCCCTCAGTGTGATTGTGCCCTGGATTAAGTGCAAAATCGGTTAACAGTGCCTGAAGGCAGGCAGGTCCTCAAAAGCAGGAACTCCAGAACTGGTGTGTCAGGTAAGGGGTGGTGTTCAGGGAGGAGCTGCCCTCACCAGAGAGGGTGTTACTGTTTCTCTTGCACCTGATTTAGATCTAGGACCTAGATCTGTGACTTTCCAGGAATGTGTCCTAACAGGCAGGGATTGTCTCTAAGTGTGTGTGAGTATGGGACATGCTTTACATGCATCTGGCCAAAGTTCTTATGTTGTACATGGAAGATTTGAAGAGTCATTGATCCAGAGAGCAAGAGGGAGTATATTTCTGCTTTAATGGGTAGAGGGGGAGTTTGTGTGTGCCTTTGCCAAGAGCTGGTTCCAGTGTTTTGTATGCTGAGTAGCATAAGGGTTGTCAGGACTGGTGTTTCTGTGATGCACAGGAGCAGAACACGAGGTTCCTGAATCCTCTTATGCTGAGAGCAGGACTGAGTAGCAGTGAGTATCATTTTCACCTTCAATTTCTAAATTTTGTGTAAGCCCCATTCTTTTGATCTGGCCCAGAATATCTACGTTCAGTTTTAGTCTTCTGAACTGTTTTTGTTCATGCCTCAGTGATGCATCCAGTGGGAATTTGCATGTTCATTTGGTTTGTTTTATGCAGTAGTTTTTTCAGTGGAATCCTGGTAGCTAATGGTGAATACGAAAGCTTTCAAATATGAATTCCCATGTAATAGGATATTGATGTAATTCAGTCAGAGCTTTGATAAGGTGCATATCATATGTGGTAATCTCAGAGGAGCTTGGATCAGAGCCTAGAAAGTTGTTGGGCTCACCTCTAAATTTGAGGGAGAAGATGAAGGTGAGAGATTACTGAGAAATGCTTTCCAGGTGCACCACTCAGCCAAATCCATTGTCTTTCCATAACCACTTCCCTTGATTCTCTGTTCATGGATTCTGATAGATGGTAGAGTGAGAGGGAGACTTTGTAGCTGCAGAGGTCTCAGTTGGACTTCATGCCAATTGAGGATTTCTTATTAGAGGAACATAGTTAAAATTGCAGTTCATGATGAACAAAAAGAAGTTTGCTCCCTCTAAGAGCTTTTAAGGGTTTTTTTTTGTTTGCTTGTTTCCCCACATACATGTATTTTTAAAGGAAGCAGGAGGTAAAAAACTTTTTCAGCCTAAGTCAGCAGGCAAATTCTGCATCTGCTGGAGGTAGCAAGTCTTCTGCATAATGAACCATTTTTATGTAATTGCTGTGGAAGAAAAAATAGTCTTGTTTTAGAGCAGAGAGGGCTGGCATTGAGAAGGCTTTTTCAGAGACTGCTAACCAATTCCGATGTTCCTCCTCTTGCTGTGGTTTACGTCCCTGCAGTGCTATCCTGCTGGGCTTGCCCAGCTTCAGGTGTGGTTCAGGAGTTTGGACCAACCCTTGGCAGCCCTGCTGAATGCTGAGTCACAGGGAAGAGATGGAGATACAAGTAGTACTCAGATCTGTGCAGCACTGGTGGATTATTTGCTGGAAACTAGAGACCCCCACAAATCACAAGCAAATCATGAGTTGTTGATCAAGATTGGTGATATAATTACGCTGCTCATTTTCTGATAGATAGCTGTTTGAGTAAATAGCTGAATTTGTCACCATGTGAGCTACCCTGAGGCTACCAAGCCTCTTAAACCCCCCCCATCCCCCAAAACTCCATGTATTTTTATCTGCAGGTATTTTTGGGGAATATGTGTCATTTATGTGTAGACATTGCATCACCCTTGTTTTGATGACTCCTTTCTTTGGTGTCTCTCACTCCCAGTGAAGACAGGTGACCTGGCAGGAGCAAATCCAATACATTGTGAATATGCAGTATAATTACCTTCTTCAAGTAGTTCTGGAGCATGCATGTGTGGGAGGAGGGGAGGCATATTAAGTAGTGAAGCTGCAGGAAAATTTGCCAGTGGAACAGTTTTCTGTCAAAAAAAATGCTGTTTTAAACAGAATCAAAATGTTCCTCATGAGAATGTGTTTGTACTGCAGCTGGCAACTGTTCAGAGGATCTGGAGCCCTGCAGCCTTGTTTAATGATCAGATCCAGATCCCAATGATCTTGGGAGAGATCAGACGTGGAGGTGTGGCAAGGTGGTGGTTGTTGTTATGTTTCAGCTGTAAAGAAAACTTCAAAATGCTTCCATTTCCCACAGTGCAGAGGAGACTCGACCTACTCTGGCATTTCTTAATACAGCCCTTTCTTAAAAATTATCTCCCATCTCCAGTGCACATCATTAAAGTGCTGTACTATTGTATTTACTTCATGGAAGCCTGGGGCTCATCTCTCTGTTTATGCCAAGTTCGTTTAAGTCACTGATCTTGCACTAGGGATGCATTTGGCCCATGAGGTCTTAAAATAACTGTGGAAATAGTCACTGCATATTTATGTGGGACAGAGACCACACAGATTTCTCAGTTTGCAGTTTTCTAACTCTTGTGCATTGGAAAACAAAAACACATCAGTGAGGGAAACCTGTCCCCCAAACATACACAGTTGCTTTCTGGCTTGACAAGATTGCCTTGAATGGGATCCCTGCTCCCGTTTTGAATTCCATTCTCCCAGTTTCAATTCAAATGTTATGCTAGTGAGTTTCTCTTTTTTTCCCTCCTGACACTGCTGGGAGCAAATTTTTTCTTCTCATTGTCTTTATTTCCTTCTACCTCCCAAACACCTTTTTTATAGCTGTTTGAGCCTGTGTTTGGACTTTCAAGCAGCTGGTGCAAACCACTATAGTGCTACTCTCTGGGCCCTCCTGGTTTCAGTGGTATTGGGACCTTCTTACTTTTAAAATGCCCTGTATTTTGACACAGTGGGGCTGTTTTAGGGTATAGCAAAGGCAGACTTTCTCACTGGATTGTTCAAAAGTGGTCCTCATCAAGGAGACAAATGTCCCATTTTGGCTTCACTTCTTTTGTGGCAGTCAAATGAGTCATTTGTGCTATGGACAGAAAAATGATGGCTTCAATTAAAGTCTTACACTTTTGTGGTGATTTGTCTTATCCTTCAAAGAACTTCACTCTTTGCCTTGTGGGTTGCTCTGGTATGTTGAAGACCATCCTCCAGCTGTTTAGTCTGGCAAAACATGAATGTGGAAAATGCATTTCTTTAGTGTGACAGTGCATTTGTTTGACAGTTGAGCAGTTTCTTGTTCAGAGCATGCTGCTCAACAACAGCAGTTTGTCATCTCCTAAGATGAAGAAAGAGATGTTTAATGGGTTTTTTAATATCTTGAGATTACTTCTGATCCTGTTTAGTTAATGAATTTCTTGTGCTTGTTGGCTAGCACTTGCCTTGTGTCTTGCATGTACAATTACCCTTCAGTCTTCCCCTGGCCTGGCACCTCTTCTGCTGGATGGTGGATTGTAGGGTAACTGCTGTGCTGCTGGTCCCTGGTCAAGATACTCACATAGCAGGAAGCAAAACTAATCTTGAAGTGCTCTATTAGCTGGACAGAACTTGGAGGTGTCAAACTTTTAGTCTGTTGACAGATGAAGCAAAAGCAAATTAGCAGAAGCTTTATCACTGTGCTTAGCCTTTTGCTAGGCTGAGTACAGATAGCCACATATATGTAGAAAAATATATTTTAAAAAGTTATTTCCCTTTCCTTAGAGATGTTTTCCTGTCCGCGGACAAAAATGGGAATCTTTAAGAGATCCATGTCATGCTCTGCCACAAATACTTTGCCATTTTCAGTTGAAATTTTCAGGTACTAAATGCTCTTCTAGCAGGGATGTGATCTCATAGGAACATAACATAGGAATGTTATGTCAAATCTGCCATCCAGTTATCTATGTAACCTGCATTCTTCAGGCCTCACAGTTGTTTGGGGCTTTTATCTTTCTTAGTTAATGTTTTTTTTATTAACGGGAATTTTCTGTATTTCAGTCTGTGCCCATTGCCTCTGGTCCTATCACTGGTCACCACTGAAAAGAGCCTTGCTCAGTCTGCCTCATTCCATCCCACCAGCTATTTATGCACATTGATAAGATCCCCTTTGAGCCTTTTCTTCTCCAGGCTAAATAATCCCAGTGCATCCTTCTGCTTCTCTAGCCACTCTTTTCTGCATGTTAGTCATTCCCTTGGGTCAGGACATGCATTTGTGTGCCTGCATGGAGAGCTGTGTCAGGGAAGTGACCCAGGTTAGAAGTAACCAGTTATTTTATGCTGTGTGCTTTTAACCCAGAGTGAGGTCTGCTTGGCTGTTCTGTGAAGACTTACGGCAGTACAAGTAAACACCCAGCAAAGACTGGGAATAAGAACTGGGAGGAGGGCAAGGCATTTATCCTTGTGGAAGTGTCATTTTTTGTCGGTTTAAAGTGTTTGTGACAGTTGTCACCTGGGTGGACTGTGAACAGATTTGAAGGCCTAAGGGTAAAAATCTTTGGTCTAGACTTTCTAAAGCAATGGAGATGGTGTTTTGCAGGGATTTTTGTCTGCTGTGAGAAAAAACATTCTTCTGTATTATTTCTTTAACCTTACCCCAACCATTTGCTACTCAGAAACCTTTTTAACTGCTTGTGTTTTTGTGGATTTAGTGCCTTTCAACAGAGATCTGCTCCATGAAGTCTCCTCTGCTTTCCTTTGAACCTATTTGTATCTCCATTGTATTTGAAAATGAATTTCACAGCTCAACTAGCTGTTGAATTAAGAATCACTTCCTTTAGGATGTTGTGAACCTGATTCCTACTGCTTTCTCTTGATGACCTTTTGCTCTCCTTGCTCTCCTCTCTCTCCTTATGAACATGTGAACCTCATATCTTCCCTCAGCTGTCTTTTAACCTTCCCTGAATCTTCTCTTAATCTTCTCCTCTGCCTTCATCTTTAGTACTTGCATACCATTCTGCTCCTGATTTGTCACCATTATACTGTGCACTTCTATTTTTCAGATACTTCTTTTGCATTAAATCCCAGACTGCCTTCTAACTCCAACCCCCTAATACACAGCTTTGCATCTTTTGTTGTAGCTCTGGTTATCTTGTGGTCCTGTTCGACTGCTATCTCATTTGGATACAGTGCAGTTTCTCATCTGTGACCCCTTTCTCTCCTTCATCTACTTCCAATATTTTGGTCAGGAACTTAGTTGTAGTATTTGTGATTTTTATTTTTTTTTTAATTAGATGTAATTTACCTCTGTTCTAGCATTATTGTGGAATGTAATTTTGTTTGTCTTTTGACAAAAATCTTTATCCATGATTTGGTCATTTTTCTCCTTTTGTATGGCAAACTTAATGTCATCAGCTTTCTGCAAGTTAAAACTCTGCTCTGAGGGCATTTATATCCTCAGTTTCATTTTATTTTAATCCCAGGTCATTTTTTTTGTCTATTCATCTTATTTTTATCTTTGTGGGTCTGCGAAATACTGATTATTCTTAAATACACGTTCTTATGCCCTCTCCCTCTTCTTTTTCTCGATAATTAACATGACTGAAGTACTTTGTTTTTGCAACAAAGTCTGGCAACTCACTTCAAGATGCTTTCTCTACTCATTAAACCAGGAGTAAGAGACTGCCTGAGTAGTTTGTTACTTTTCTTCCTTCAGATCCTTCCCTTGCTGCTACAAAATGTCCATTGCAATAATACCTGTGAACTGCTGCTACATGTTCATTTTAGCTGTATGATACTAAAGGGGTTTGGGTGTTCAGACACTGGATGATTCACTGCTCAGTTCTTCACCTTGTATTTTACAGAATTGTGTCTGAGAGGCCATTTGTAAGACAGTCACTTTTGACATTTTTGAATTTGCCTTATTAGTAGGTGAAATATTTAAATCATCCAAAAATGCAGAAGACCTCAGTAAGTTCTGCTTGGGATTTTCATGCACAAGTTGCTTGTTGGGATCATTGTGGCCCTTAGAGGAGGTTCCTGGGGATTCCTGTTCATTTTGGTGTTTGTTCTGGAAATCTTTCTCCCATTGCTGTATTAAATATATCTTACTTTAGCTGTCTAGAATTGAGCCTTTTTGTGCCAATGGAATAACTGGATTCTATGTAGTGGGGAGGGGGGCTTGGGATGATCCATTCCCTGTTTTAAGATAAGTTGTAATTTCCTGTGCTTCTCTCTTAAGGAAGCCTCAATGCAAATTTAAGCAAAACAGCTAGACCTGGATGATATAAATCTCACCTCACATCTACTATAGGGTTGTTTGTGTCAATACAAGACTGGAAATTCTGGTCAGTATTTCTGTGATAGTTCATATTAGCATTTCCTTGAAGTGTATGTTGCTCACATTGCTTGTGTCTACCTCCCTGGAGAGTTTAGTTTTGCTTTAAGAGAGGGGCTGAATGCCATTATGTTCAGTGGAAGGTATCACTGAAGGTTGATTCATAATCACCTGCACATAACTATGTAGAGTGATGTACCTCTGGAAAGTGCAAGGGGTCATCACATATCCAGACAAAAATTCTGTCTATAAGTGTTGAAAACTCAGGAGTTGGACTCCCTGCCAATAGAGGAATTTTCAAGGCTTTTGATGTGGATACATTCTCCTATGAGATCAGGGTGCTTACAGGGTTCAAGACTTTCACTGTGTAATAGGTTGGAGTTGTACTGCTGGAAAGCTGAGGGGTTTTTTTCCTTAACTGTGTGACTACCAATACTACAAACATTAGGAGAAGCCTTGATTTTTATTAAATTCCCAAAAGTGCTGCTCTCTCTAGAAGGAGGTTGGATTTGAGTCTTTCTGCCCAGTTGCAAACAAACTGCAAGTTTGAGATAGCAGAAACGACAGTGTTTTTGTATTGCTTTGGGGTGATTTTGACTTGGCTATGCTTCACTTTTCCCCTTACAGTCTCCAAAGCCTTGTTATATGGCATTTTAGATGTTGTTTATTTAACAAACGTGAATGTTACTCAAAAAGAAAAGTCCTGTCATCTTCTCTGGGATTTAATCAAGGGAGAAACATTCTACTCCATGAAGGCAGGGTGAGACTGTCTCTATTCTGAAATATTAAATAATCAAAGGAAAATAATACTATGTGATGATACCTCAGGGAAGATTTAATTAAGGAAATGAAATTGCATTAAGAGTGACCTATTGTGGACTGCCAAAAAGCCAACAGATGAGGGAGACATTTGTTAGCAGTGTGTGCCCATTGGTAAGAGCTTGTGCAGTGTACCAAGCCTGTGAGAGATGAAGCACAACAAAGTGTCTGAAAGCAGTGAAGCACTGCAGAGGGCACATCGAGTCTGTGAAGTGGCTCCCTAGTTCTGGGAGTCAGGGCTGATTGAGGCATGTGGCCACATGTGTGTCTCTGCTGTGCCTCACTTTGACTTCATACTAATGAGCCCCCCACCATTCAGAGATACCATCTCCAACCTTCACTGGCTCAAAGGGAGCGTGGCATCAGCCATGCCAGCCTCTTGTGGAGTTGTACCTGGAGCATAGTGGGTAAGTTCATGAGGCTTCAGCAGTTTTCTGTTGCTTTAAATCAATGTGGTTAATTTTTCATGTGTGCTGGCCACAAGCAGTTTGGCACTGGCTGAACCCTGGAGATGGAAGGGCAGTGAACTGGTTGGCAGAAGGTCAGCCAAGGGGTGGAGACATACATGAGATGGCAGATTTTAAGGAAGCAGCAAAAGGTCTGTCTCTTGAGCCAGATCTACTAGAGGCATGAAAAGGAAGTGGCTCACTTCTTCTGTTGGTGTGACCAGGTTTTGTAGAGCTCAAAGCTTTGCATCCATGTTCTGCTCTTGCCTCTACAGATGAGGATTGAATTGGGAAACTGGAAATACCAAATGAATTGAGGAGGAGGGTATATAGGGAACTTAACACTTGATCCTTTACTCCCTTAGGCAATGCTTTTGAAATACATTTGACTCATGGGGTCTTGAACAAACCAGAGACTGACATTTAACAAGTAAAGCATGCAAGGATAGGTGTGATGTCTGTACTAACACATGTGATTTTGTAAGTCAGCAGTCATCCCTCTGCCAGGGCTGAGTGGTTTCTCCTTTGCCCTGTGCTCTGTCTGAATCCCCAGAGGTCTCTCTCAGCCTGTTCTCCGGCAATTACAGAGGCATTCCCTTGCTCTCACCATTAGCGTAATGGCTTGTGAGAACATCACTTATCCCTTTGCTCTTGAGCGACTACTGCTTCCATAATCTCTTTTGCATTAAACTAATGGATCACTTGTGTATGCAATTTTTCTCCCCCTACTCATATGGTGAGGAGAGTACCTGTCATTGCTTTTGCCCCATTTGTCATTTATTGCAGATGAAAATACAAAGAGAATTTGACAAGAAATTGGAGAAACTGTCATATCTTGTTGTGTCTTACAATAAGTATGCAAATAATAGAAAATGCCATCTGGAAAAAGAAGTACATTGCCATATTCAATTGTTCCATTGCCATGTAACTCTTCAGTTGAAAGAAAACAGTTTCTCATTAAAAACAGTAATTTTACCTGGCTTTTATTTATTTATCAATTAGAAATTATGTTTAAAGTAGCTACTTGATTAGATGGAGTAGTGACCATTTCCAAGCCATCCCATATGGAAGAGGAAGAAAAATTTTGCTTACAGATACAGTGCTTCTCCCACTGTCTTTTACTCCAACGTAACAGCAATTTTAAAGAGCTGCTTCATTTTCCTTGCATTTACAGTATCACACCTGTTCTGCTCTCTTAATTGTCAGGAAGTTTTTCATAATGTCTAAGCTGACTCTTGCAGTGGTATAATCAGTCCCACCTAGTGTGGGCACAAAAAAAAATAAAATTCTTTCTTCTTCACAGAAGCATCCTAAATACTGAATAGTGTCAATTGCACCATTCTTCCCACTCCATCTTCCATCTTTTTTCCACATTTTTGCTAGCTAGTCCCAGTTATATGTATGTATTTATGGATTGTGTTTTGCCGAATTTTGCTGTTTCCTATGGCTCTTTGGACCTGCTCCAGTTGGCTCATTTCTTTCCTCAAATGCAGCACCCAGGCGAGGATGTAGTACTGCAGCTGAAGCTTTGCTGATGCTCAGTAGAGTGGAAGGACAAGTCCCCGTGTTCTGTGGGTCACAGACATATTTATGTGCTCCAGCCTGCTTGTTTGCCTTGTGCTCAACAGCTTGACTCCTGTTCAGATTGTCATCCCCTCTTACCAATGGGTGCTCCCTGAGTACTCTTACCTGATGTTCTGGTTTTGGCTGGGGGGGAGTTAATTTTTTTTACAGTAGCTGGCATGGGGCTGTATTTTGGATTTGTGGCAAAAAGAGTGTTGATAATACAGAGATGTTTCTGTTACTGCTGGGCAGGGCCTGCAGAGCCTCAAGGCCTTTTCTGCTTCTTGTACCACCCCTACCGTGAGGACGCTGGATGTGCCCAAGGAGTTGGAAGGACACAGCCAGGACAGCTGACCCCAACTGAGCACAGGAATAACCCAAACTATATGGCATCATGCTCAGCATGTAAAGCTGGGGAAAGAAGAAAGAAGGGCTGGACTTCCAGTGTCACGGCATTTGTCTTCTCAAGTGTCTGTTCTGCCTGATGGGACAGTTCTGCTCTCCTGGAGATGGCTGAACACCTGCATGCCCATGGGAAACAGTGAATTAATTTCTTTGCTCTGCTTGTGAGTGAAGCTTCTGCTTTCTCTGTTAAACTTGTCTTTATTTCAACCCATGAGTTTTCTAGCTTTTACTCGTCTGATTCTCTCCCTGATCCCACTGAGTGGGGAGTGACCGGGTGGCCGCACAGGGCTTGCGCAGTGGGGCTAAATCACAACACCTGGCTCGAAGTCCTCCTTACTGTATTTATGCAGTGTGTACAGCTGTGT
Source organism: Parus major (assembly GCF_001522545.3). Lineage (NCBI taxonomy): Eukaryota > Metazoa > Chordata > Aves > Passeriformes > Paridae > Parus > Parus major. The sequence continues at coordinate 51,501,045 of NC_031769.1, forward strand.
TTCTGTGGTAGTTTGCTGCAGAAGAAAAATAAATTGGATTGAGGTTTTTTTTCTTGGTGAATCTGTTTCTTGTTGCTACTCTAACCAGTATCTTGATGCTGTTTTTGGATTTGTCCCCCTCCAAGAGCTCCTGGAGTGCTCTCATCAGAGTAAATGCCTGCAAGAGGGATTGTAGTCCAGACTTACTCTTCTTTGTCTAGACTTTGCAGCCTCTGAGGGAGGCTGCATAAATTCAATGTCAAGGGAATAAAAAAATCAGTTGCGCTTTTATTTTCCTCTCCCTGGGGATGGTTGCAAGATCCAGAAAGTTAATAAATTGGCCAGGTGCACAGTGTGCCAGCTGGTCCTAGGATCTGTGCAGCAGTTGCCAGGTAGAAAGAGTATTTGGTATTGTTACCTGGAATATTTTCTATATTATGTAGATTGTACCCAAGTAGAAGAAACGCTCCAGATGAAAAGAATCTCCTTTTCCCCTGATACCTTATGCATTTGTAGCCAAAAACACTGGAGGTCATCTATTCCAACCCTCCTGCCTAAACAGGGTCCCCTAGAGCATGTTAGTCTAGATTGTGTCCAGACAGCTGTCAAGTATCTCCAGGGAAGGAGACTCCACAACCTCTCTGGGCAATCTGTCCCAGTGCTGAGTCACACAGTGAAGTTCTCACTTGTGTTCAGCTGGAATTTCCTGTGCATCAGTTTCTGCTGGTTGTCTCTTGCCCTGTTGCTTGGCCAGAAGTGTCTGGCCCCATTCTCTTGGGGGAATTCTCACTCTCCCTTCAGATACTTACAGACATTGATGAGGTCCCCTCACAGTTGTCTCTTCGCAAGGCTGAAGAAGCTCAGCTTCCTCAACCTGTCCTCAAAAGTGAAGGAACCTTTCCTCAAATGCGTAAGATAGGAAGGAAGTGGGATGTGTTTTATAGCATAAACTTTGATTAATTCATGATATGGTTAAAATAAAATTACTATAGGTTTATGGTCTGTTTTTTCCCATATTGTGTGTGTGGGGAAAAAAAATCAGGGATGAGAAGTTTAGGTAACTGTTTATAGTGAGAAAGTAGATGTGTGAGAAGGAAGCAGGATTTAAGCTGTAGTGTCTCAGTGAATCAGGTTGTCTTAGTACAGATGTTTTTCAGGGTTTCAGCCTATCCCAGTCAAGGTGGATGTTAGATTCCAGCTGTTTTCAGAGAGCAGGAGCAATGTAAGATATTAATCCATTTTCAAGGGGTATTTTTAAAAGACTTTTTGTGGGCTGAATCTATGAACCTTAAAACTTATTCTCATCTAAAATATACTTTATGTCATTCCATCTAAAATACATGTAATTTACCAGAAGTTATTTTATCACTGTGTAGTTGTGGAAGAGTTCAACCAGTCCTCCTCCTTGTTTTATACAGTGCGACTTTGCTGCCGTATTCAGTTTATTTCTTGCTGGCACTCTGAAAATAGCGTTACATGCCTCACAACTTGATTTGTCAGATACAGGGCAGGTTTTCTGCCTGCAGGCTAACATGAAGTATAGAAGTGTTGTTTAAATATCTAGTTTTGTGAAAAGCGCCTTTTGTAGATAAGAAAACATGTGATGCTCTTAATATTTTATTGCAGGGTGATTTTTATATATTTTAATAGAAGACATTTTTATATCTGTAATTTTTTTCTCAGGCAAATCTTTTGGACTGATGGATCTGCAAAGTTTTCCTTGCTGTTAAACTTTCATAAGAGTTTATGGTTTGTTTATTTTTGTTTTTTTTTTTTCCTGGAATCCATAAGCTTGGGGAAGAAGACCTATTTGTTTATGTTTTTAGTGCTTATTTTCCCTTCTTTCACAGAAAATGACTAGTTGAATTTTAAATTTGTAGTCTTAGTTTGTACTCAAAATGCATTTACAAAATACCCAAATTATTTTGCTCATGTGTTATAAAATCTGCAAATCCTCAGTGCTTGGTGCAGAGCCATCAAGTGTGGAGAACTGTTATAATTTGGAGATGCAATATATCTTGCATAAAACATAATAGATATTTTATTTGACAAGATCTTGTATTAACTCATGAAGGCATTGCTCTTCATGATGGGTCTTTGAACATTAATTTATATGTTTCCTTATTCTGAAATTTTATTATCAGTGATTCAAATAGTTTCATGAGCCAGGCACACTTACTTTGTCCCTGATCTAGAAAAGATTTAGAAATAGCTTTAGTTTTAAAGCAGGATGGCTGTGCACACTGATTAGAGAAACTCTGCTTGAAATTAGTTTGAATGGGCTAAAGCAGAGTTTGTGTCAATTGGGTTTTGCTCTGGGAGCCTGAATGCTTAGGATTTGGCAACTGGGAGAATTTAAGATATCTCATAACCTTAAAGTAATTTCCTGGTGACTTTCAGTTATAACCTCCTTCTTTTAATTTAAAGAATACAGGAAAAATAGGAATTGGAGTTTTAAAGTGTAGAGAAATTAATACAAGATTTTTGTATCTACCATTCACTTTAAAAAGATGTCTAGATTATTTCTTTTTTAGTTATTTTCTTTAGATTGAACTTCAGTTCCTTAATCTCTTCCAGGTCTAAATCGAAATGTCATGAATCATTGATTAATTTATCTTATTAAAACACATGCATTTTATGCACCTTCTGCAGTTGCTAGTTTCTGCCTTCCTGCTGTGCTTCTTGAAATCCCTAGACTTGGAAAGATTCTTAAGCAAGGTTTTTTGGTATCTAGATAGTTTAAAAATGAATCCAGGATGTTGCACATATGTTGTTCAACACTTTGAAGCCCTGAACTATGCAGGTTCTGAGAACATTGTTAAAATAAGTGGTATCTCAGAAATCATTGCTTGAATTATTAGTTAATGTTGATGGTTTAAAAGCAACCTCCATTTTTGACACTTCTCTTGTTAGGTTTGCTAGTATTTCAAAACATTTGGTTTTTCAAGGAAGGATTTCTCCTCATTGCCTTCTCTTCCTCTTTTCTTGAGTCTGCAGTGAAGATGTGGAGCTGGATTTGACATGATCTCCATGGCAGCACACATTAGTTTCCATGGCAACACATTTCACAAACAGCTCTACAACTTTACTACAGTGTCAAACAAAAGGAAAAGCCCGACTGTTGGAGCTGGCTGTGATCAAGGTTAAAATTAAAAAGAGGGGGAAGGGAGGAAACACTGGGAGAGGTTGGGTGAGATAATGACTTCTTCCAATTTGTCCTTTTAAAGCTTTTGCTCCAGGGTAAGCACATAATTTAAAATAACCCCCTAAATTCTCCAGTCCATAATTACCATGCTATCCAGCTGCATTCCTACACATGAGTAGGTAAGGGATGGGCTGTCACAAGTCTTTTGTCCCAAGATACTTCTTTAGCCTGGTTTCAGAAGGAAATGAGGCTTACAGATTAACAACCCTCTGATCCAGTTGTCTCTTTGTCTCTCTCCTATTGGTACCTCATAGCTTTTGCCCTCATTGATCAGCTTATTTGAATCTGACAGAGGGGTCAAAGTTGAGGAGGTAATTAAGTTCCTCTAGGCATTGTGAAAAGCTGCTCCTTGTTCAGTCCCTGGAAGGAGGCTCTGTGCACTGAGAATTGGAGAGTAGAATTACAGACATCTAAGTTAGATGGTTATAATAAACAATGTATAAGAATTCTTTGGATAGTATGAAGTGAAGAACATGTTTAAGCACATATTTAGTGTCTCTTTTTTTTCACGAGATGCTTTTCTATACCTTAGAGACAGGATATTATTAGAGGCTGATTCTCTTAGAAACAGTTAAGATCACTTCTCTTTCAAGATAACTGTACTGGGAAGACACGAGGGAAAATATGGAAGGACTGCAAGGTGTGAAGCAGCTTTCAGTTTTATTTAAGACTGAATATAATTCATTCTTCAGGTTTGCACAATGCAGGGAATAGGCTTTGTTGCATTTTGTTTGTGTCAGGAACCTAAACTAATACTGGCAACCAAATGTGAGAAAAGAAGCTTGAGTTGGGTGTCAGAGGACTTGTACTAAGAGAGTTTGGAGTATGGGCAAGGATACATTGGTATACTCGGGGGTCTGCTCAATTGTCCAGGCTGTGCACATCTCCTGATCCTGAGAGATGCAGTTCCATGTGCATGGGAGAGATTGTGTTTATGTCATTGGAAAGATGGTGGTGTTTTAGTAGAATCTGTTTCTCAGCTGTTAGAGATGTTTTTTTTAAAAAAAGGAAAGAGTGCAAAAGTAACTTAAAGATTTATATTGATCTTGATTTAGAAATGCAAGGCTACCACATTATTCTTGTCACTTCAGAGTGGTTCCCATCAAACTTAGTACAGTGTGCCATCATGCACGTGAGTTTTTATGGGAAGATGGGTTTTTATTTAAAAACATTATAGAGGTGGCTATACAGGGCTAAATGCAGGGGGGAATTCATAAGTATCAAAGGTAACTTTTGATTGAAAGAAATGCTCATAGTGCACACTGTTTTTTATGTATTACTATACATTGCTGCAGGTGATGGTATGGCAGGTGGAAGGCAGCATTAGTCTGGGGAGCTGCCAAGACAGAGGCATGTTCTGGAGACATGGTTTCCCCCAATGGCTGGGAATATTGCCCTGCTTGGGGAATCACATCCAGCTCCAGCGAGTCCTAGAAGGCTGGATCTTTTAATATGTTACTGTTCAAAGTTGACTTACCCACTGCAGACCTCTGCTTATGAAACAAAATATTCGAGTGGGGTTTTTTTCAGAAGGAAAGGAAAGCAGTTGTCTCACGGAATTGTTTTTTTTCGATTGTCTCTTGGAAATTATCCTGGTGGAAATGGTCTGTTGAACAGAGTTGAATGAAATGGTCAGAGATGTACATAGTAATGACTTATTGCCTACTTTTCCATTTTAGCTGATTACTATTGTTTTAAAAAGTGTCTAGAGATTTTTTTTTAAGATCTTAGTTTCCATAAATCTCCTCAGAAGCTAGTTCTTAGGGGCCTTTGTGTTTTTAAATTTTTAATCCTTTGAAGCTTCTGGTGAAACAAAAATGCATGCAGAGACTACCCATATTAGAAGGCTTGCTTACAGCACTGTTAGGCTGTATAACCAGCCTATGCTATGTTTCTGTTTTTGATTGAAAATGAAGTAATGCTTTTGATAAACTACTAACCTTCCAAAACACCAATATTGATTTTCTTTCTATGTACCTCATGTGCCATATCAAAACATTTGGGGAATGTTGATTGGAAAATTCAGAGAATCTTATTTAACACCATTTTGTGATGTTTTTATTGTGCCATGCTTAGACATTTCAGGGGGCTTAGTCCTTTCCAAACTGAACCCAGAGAATCCATCTTTGGTCGATTTCTTCTTAGTTTTTGGACTTAGTTTCCTGTCCTTAAGATTTGCCATATCCAGTCAGTGTTTCTCAAGCTTTAGTTAGATGTGCAGTGGTGGTCAAGGCCCTCCATCCATCTAAAGAGTCTGAGTTGTTTTCCTGTCCCAGTGAAGAGCAGCTATGCCAGCTGTCGTCTTCTGTGCTTTTAAGCCCCTATTCAGAGACCTCTGATGCAGGCAAGGTTCAGCAAGGCTGGACAACCTAGGCTAACTATCTGGTGTTTTTTGGTATGTTTGACCAGGAGAGGATGGATGTGGAAGGTTTTGCCAGTATTATGATTTGAGTAAGTACTTTCAATACCTTTCTGCAAACTGTGGTAGTATGTTTCTTTCCTCTGGTTTTCTTTAGAATATTAAAATTGCAATGTGGGCTGACTGCTGAAAGAACTACCAACATATCCATCTGAATGAAAACTGTGGGTCTTGTTCCATGGGTTATAAAAATAAACTTGTTTCATTGAGCTTTCATGTATCAAGAGATTTGCAAATGTAAAAATGCAAGATAAAGGGAATGGATTTTTAATAATTCCTTAATCTGGTTTTCAGTGGCCAGGACATTCAGCTGCATTTTTTTTCTTCTCCCTAATCACTTTCATATTAAAGATAAATTGCATATCATAGAGAATCCTTGATTAAGCCAATGAAAAGTGAGAGCATAGATCTGTTCATTAGAAGCAGCGTGAGGAATAATAATGAGCAACTGCCAGGCTTTCTTGTCTGCCTTACAATAGACACATAGAGGACATGTATTTCTGTGATGCTCCATTTGCTGTTATTAAACAAAAATAATTTACAGTTTTACCAAGAAGCTTCCTTATTAACAAAACAGAATAAATTACTCTGCTCCATATACCTTCTGGAGTGTAAGTTTAACAGGAAAAGGAATTAGTATTTTCTAAGCATGCTTGGCTTTTTACTCCAGGAGAATTAACAAGGTGATTTATGAAGTTGTTTTTATTTTAGATTTTGTCATTTTGGCTAGGACTTTCTCTTTAGCTGTGTGTTTTTGCAATGAGTTATTTGGGTTTTTTGGCCCTGTGTTCCAGGATGCTGCACATGATGCAGGTACCACATCTGTAAAGCTGCAACATTTGCTTCCCATTGCACAAGAACATAAATGTGTGTGCATGACTTTACCCCCAAGTGAACAAATATATTACTCAAGAGTTGTCTCTGCTGGCCTCTGTAGATAAGGAATGTCAAAAGCATAGGATGGAATGAGAGCAGTGTCAGGACATATGGCAATAATGTGGACTATACATGTCAACATTAAATTAGAGTCCCTTTGTAATACCAAATGAAACAGTTTGAGAAAAAGACTTGTGAGGCAAAATGATTATCAGAGGCACACCTTTGTTTATAACAGATGCTAGTACTGCAGCTGTTAAGGTTCCCATTCAGAAGCAACTTGTGGCTTTTTTTACTTAAATGGCATGATTTCTTTCCACTAGAACACTGGATGAATTTGTCCTGAACCCTGTAAGCGTCAAGAGGCTGTAGTCATACATAGTATTGTTCATCTCCTGTAGCAGTGATTCTGAAACTTCTTGGAAATAGATGACTGTCGAACCTGAATTTCTCATGGACCAAATTCTTCTCAATTTTTTAAGAGAAAACTTAATTAGACTATGGGTGAATTAAGCTAGTCTCATCTTCCTGCTACCAGTCATGGTAGAAATGTAGTTTGGGGACCACTAGCAAAGTGTCATTCTAATCTTAAGTGAGTTACAAATTAAAAGGCTTCTGGGTTGGCTTTTCTATTCCAACAGATTTGGTTTTTTTTTATTGCCTAAGGCTTAGAATTTCAACAAGTAGTACAGAAATGTCTGAAGCTGAAAAGACAGCTGAGTTACTCTTCCTTCAAAGACGGCAGCATGGGAAGTCTTGTCCTGAGATTCATCTGATGCCAGTTCTGCACAACTTCCCAAATAGGAGCCCTAGACCAAACTGTTTTGAGTATGTTGTAGGCAGGATAACTAGTTATGTGTCAGAATATACAATGGTGGTCAGGTGTGAAGAAAAATTCTCAGTGTTGGAGTCCTTCACTTATACATTAGGTGGGCAGCAAAGCTGAATTTCTGATTGAGAAGATAAATTATCCCTAAAGAATAAATAGCAACTGCCAAGGCAGCTCCAGACCTCTGGAAATAGAGGTGTTTCATAGTTCAAGAGAGATGTGATCACTGGTGATAAGACAATGCACTCTTTTCTATTGGCTGTCCAACAGCAATTAGAATAAACTGGTTATTGAATAATCTGTGTTAAATTCTTATGCTATCATTCGACCTTATAGATCCCTTTTAACACTTTTATTTTTCTGCTTCTCCTTCCTGCCTTTTTGAACTAACATGAGTAGTTACACCAAAGGGAATAGCTAACCTATTTAACTTGAATTTCTCATGAAGCCTCATATTCTCATGAAGGCAGCGTATTCTAATCTCCTTCATCTAGAATGTCTGCACTATATTAAAAAACATTATGGAAAATAAACCTCAGTCTTGGTAAAATCTTAAATACAGATGTTGGCAATAATAAAATTTCCAACTTAACTTATCTCTACTGAAGCCAAATTGAACTGTGTGTATGGTACAGGACAAGTAGGCACAGGCTTTATTTTTGTGTGCATGTATTTGATTGTACTGTGTGATTTTACATTTAGATTTTTGTGATCTGGACCAAAGGGATGTCTTGAATTTCAAAGTTTACTTCCTTTTTTATTCACAAACAGTGGTGAGTCCCAAAACATGTTGGATTTACGTCATCTGCTTTCTGAATGTTTCTAAAATAGATACTGTGATTGTCACTTCACAATTTTTTTGCCAATATGCCCTTAAAGACATTGTTGTTTTTAACCAGTGATGGAATCACTGAAGAGTGTTATTGCATAGAGAAAGTTTTAAAAGTATGGAAAAAGCCAGTGTTGAGAGATAAATGAAGGACATGGTTTAAGTAACGTCAAGGGAATTCAGTAGGTGATGAAAGTTCAGTACAGTGTGTTGTCACAGTGTGTTGTCAAAGCAGGGAATGGTTTGTGGAGACACAAGAATTAGGTTCTATGTGATTCTCCCAGGTGCTGTTGGCAGTGTGACTATAGTGGCATACTTGGTGCCTGTCCAGGGGAATGAACATGCTCAGGTATGTGAACCTGTGCAAAATCCTGTCTACCACAGCAGATACAGGTCTGGTGGCACAGAGCAATGAAAAGTGTGCCTTTCAGTCTTGTAGCTGGAGGTCTATTTCATTTATGTCATACTGCTGTGGGGTTTTGGGTGGGCTCTATGCCCTAAGGTAACTAAAAAGATAAAAACCTCAAGTAACTAAATCCCTGCAGCCAAATCTGAACACTGGTATATCAGCATAAAAGGAGTTAATGGTGCAGGAGCTTGCTTGGGTGTTGCAGGGGTTTGAGTTGTTCAAACCCCATTTACAGCAGTATGAGAAGAATTGCAGAGGAATAGCCACTGTGTATATTCCATAATGGTTTCATCTTAGGAACTCAAGGAATTAGATACATTTATTTTTTACGAGTCTGTTTCCATTTTACTGTGGAAAAAATATATATAAAAGAGGCTTTGATGGGTGGAGAGGTGAATCTGGTCCTCTTTTGGTCCAGAAAGCTTCCACCATTCTTTCACTGTGCTTGAAAGATAATACAGTTCTGTGAAGGTTGAATTTTATACAGCTAATAGTTTGAGAAGGGATGAATAAGCTTGGGAAAAGGTGGGAAAGGACTGGATAGCCCTCCTTAATGTGGGTTTTCTGCTGTCTTCAGAAAATGAGCAAAAATCATCTGTTTGGTAGAGACTGTTTCAGCTGCTGTACCTTGCTGTAGCTTTGTGCACTGCTGCTCATGCTCTTAAACAAATGTTGTTTTCCACTCATGTTCTTGCCTTTTCTGTTTCTTGGGGTAAGGCTTTGGGCAGGTTCTGAGGCAGAATTTTTGATCCTGAGCTGAAATTTGCCACAGGAAACTGGGAGGATCTAAGTAGTTTTCTGACTTTTTGTCCTGCACAGGAAGCCTGGGCCCACTGCTCCTGTCTTCCTCAAATGAACTCTGGACTCTTTCCCCCATTCTTCATAGAAAACATGTTTAACATTAACCAATTAAACTGGATTATTGTTTGTATGGCTTAGACCCATATTCCATTTTCCTTGACTTGCCCATGATATTATGGTACAGTAAAGCATTATTGCTATTTATTTATTTTATTACTATTTATCTTCGTGAGCTTCTTTCCCTTGGACCAGCCCAGAACATACAGCTTGTTTTGTTTTGTTCAGGCTACCCACATCTAATGAAAACCTGAATTCATTCTACCTTTTTTATGTTTGACAGTGATTTCTATTTTAGCCACAGGATTCCACAGTGACTCTCTATGACTGAAAACACAACACTTTTCACTGGTACATGCTGCAACATGGCCAGAGCAAGAGGACAGTCCTTTCTGGAGGGCACCAAACATGACTCTCTCCACCCTCTTGTACAGATTCTCATTCTATTCACTCAAAAAAGGTGTAAGAGACCATTTAAAAATTAAAGAGAGATGACAGATAACAAAAGACAAGAAGGCAAAATGAGGGAGGTTAGCAAGGTTGTATAGATAATCTGCAATCATTAATTTAGGAATAAAGATATGGAATTTTCATTTGAGTTTATTTTTCAGAAAATTGTGTAGCTCTTAACATACATTCCTTAGGGATATTTCTGGAGGGCAGGGAGAATACTGCCATTTCTGACCTGCTTTAGTTTGCTTCACCCAGGTTAAAACATTTTGACCTCAGCCTTAAGCAGAGTCTGTTTTCTGGTGTGTGCCTCTTGGGCATATTTCTTACATGGTACCCTACAGGGAACAGAACATAAAAACTGTTTGCACTTAAGGAAATCAACAAATCCAGAAACTTTCATCCGTTGTAAAAGAGCTTACCGATGTGTTGTGCAGGCCACTAATACAAGTTTTATTATATATCAGAGCCCTGGAGAGGTTCAGGAAAACTGCAGAAGGGATCTGTTCTGTAGCTATTGAAGGAGGAATGGTACAGCCCAGGCACTTGTTTTTCTATTACCTGTTATTTTTGCCAAGCAGAAATTATGAGATGTGATTTATATATCTTAAGGGTAGCATAAGGAAAGCTAGCCCATCTGGGATTTGATGTGTACAAAAAAAAAAATCATGTCAAATTGGGCTTTTTCGGTTTGATGTTAAGAAAAGTTATGCAATTGATTTAATACACCAAGACTACTGTTAGGCATTTCTCTTGCTGCAGTACAACATTTTGATTGAGATATTAGGTTGATACAGAATCACTGTGACACGTTAAATACATACAAGCTGTATAACTGAGGTCTCCAAATGTAATGGTAAATAGGAAAAACACTGCTGACATAAAGAAAGCTTCTGCTTCTTTCTGTGTTGCATCTTCTTGTGCCTGTGGGGCAGGAAAGTTTTTGAGAGAATTTAGAGAAGGGGGAGAAGTTCACAGGGGGGACTGATGACCTGGAGATGCTGGGCCTATTTATCATGTTGATACACTTACCTTATCAAAGAGTGATGGCTTGATCATTGTATCAATATATACAGAGGAACTAGAAATTTGAAATCTGATGCAAAGGTATAGCACACTAAAGACAGATGGTAACAGGTATTTTCGTTTATGCTGTAAGGAACCATTTAAATGATTCCTCAAATTTTGCATGGCTTTCGCCACATCTAAAATCTTAGTCCTTCTGTATTTTTTTTCTAAAATGTACACTCAGGGAAGTGTACAGAAATTAATTTGAAAAAAATTCCCTGCCTTCCCTTTCGCCTGAACAACTTCCAAATAGATCACCGGTTCTCCCTGTATGCTGAGTGCAGTGAGATGTAAAGTGGCTGGGAAGATCAGCCCTTTGGGAGAGAATAAGGTCAGGAGATGCTATTGGGAGGCTTTGCGGAATCGAATGTGGCCTCGGGGCTAGTCTAGACCCAGTTCAATTTAATGTCAAACCGGTTTAAATGAAGACTTTGCTATTTAGTCCATAATGCTAAGGCATTCAGCTGGGGAATATTGGAATGCTTACTATGTAAAACAATACTTTCTAAATGCTTTATTCTGTTAAAAATCCTGATATTTTGATGTTTTGCCCTAATTAGAGATAAAAGCAAATGACAAAACTGAGCTATTCCAAGGAGTGGTAGTTCTGTGTGTTACTCGTTTTTACAAAAAAGTTCACCTAGCAGCTAAAATCAAGTTTTACAGTCCTTGTAAAGGCAGTTAACTTTAACTGACAGAGCCTCTACGAGTGTTTAAATTTTATACTTCAGTTATGTCACTTAAAATTCAAGCATATACTTAATCACAGCACTGAATTGGGCTTGATTTCAGCAAGTGAGCTGCTACCCTGTTTGTGCACATGCAAGTCTGATGAGGAGCAGCTGAGGGAGATGGGGTTGTTTAGCCTGGAGAAAAGTCAACTTGGGAGACCTTATCACTCTCTACGAGTACCTGCAAAAACGGGTGGGGTATCTTTTCCCAAGTGATAAGGTGAGAGAAAATGGCTTCAATATGTGCCAGGAGAGGTTTTAATGGGCTATCAGGCAAACTTTCTTCACTGAAAGTGTGGTCAAGCATTGGAGCAGGCTGCCCAGGGAAATGGTGGAACTGCCATCCCTGGAGGTGTTTAAAAGATGTGTAGATTTAGTGATGAACTTGACAGCGCTAAGTTAATGTTTTGACTTGTTGATCCCAGAGGTCTTTTTAAACCTAAATGATTGTGTGGTCCTAAATGAGAGAAGGCTGAGAGGACAGGTGAGGAAGTGGCAGACTGAGAAGAGAGCACAGCATCAGTGGGACAGTAAAGTTCCAGTGATGACACTGAAGTCAAAAGGGTTCAGAAGGGTGGGTACCTCAGCAGGCAGGTCTTGAGACAGACATTCCGTGCTGTAAGGTAGAGAGATAGCTGTCTGTCCCTGGAGTGGAATAAGGAGTTGCTCTGCCTGGGCTGTCCAGACGATGTTGACTGCAGTGTCCTGGGCAGTGGCCCGGGATGGTTCCAGGGGTGCAGCTGAAGATGTCCTTATCTTGGCAGCCAGGGCTGCATGGTTGAGCTTCCATTGGGTTGTTGTCCTAAACCAGCATCATATGTGGGCTGGGACCCAGATGGGAGGTGTACTGCACCAGGATCAGTGGGTTAAAAAGGCACCACTTGGTGCCAGTGGATTTGTGATAGCTTACATAATACTTCTTCATGGACGCTTTAATATTTAATGTTTGATATAGCATAAATGGAGCTTGCAGGCAGCTGTACATAAGCTGTGCATGAATTTTTAAGAAGGGGAAAAATTTTGGGAGGCAGGAACGTCACAGAAGCTTCCTAATTGGCACATACCCCAATAGAAACCAAAATGTGAAAATTAAGTTACTGCCCTAATTATCAGAGGCTCCTAGGGATACATTGTGCTGGGAGATATCCCTTTTTCATTTCATGCACTGCTTTAAAAATAAGAGCTGTGCAGAGCTTAACAAGGCTTTTAATTAAAAGGCTGTGCCCACACAGTAACTTTTCACTGTGACACTAGATGATGAAGGGAGCTGCGAGGGGTGAAAACACTTCTTTGTGTCCACAAAAGATGGAGCTAATAACGCGTTGATAACCAGCGGCACTTAAATGGCTTTTCCACGGTGATACGAGACCTGATTCTGAGTGGATGCAGTGTGCATGGCAGGTTTCTTGTAGGGATGAACATCTGTGTGCTTCTGGCCAGGAGCTGCCTTTGTGTTGCAGTAATAAAGTAGATGGGACTCAGTTTCTTCATGCAGGAAAAAGTAATTTTTTATTCACATGACTCATTTTTATACCGTTTTCACAGATTTTGTGTTCAACTCCAATTGGCTAGTAGTTTTCTTGCCACTCAGTTCATTGCTTAAAAGATGGCTTTGTGTGTACATGCTAAGCCTCTCTATTCTTAAATTGTTTACACACTGTATTTACTGATTCTCATGGGATAGATTTATTGTTTTTGCAGGTACAAACGGTTCTGCTATCAGAATAGTTTGTTATGCTGATTGCTTTCAATCTTACATTTTTTCACATGGCAAGTTACAAGCTGACTGCTAGCTTAGCTAGAGTAGTAGGGTCCAAACCATATTTTATAAGACTTTTATATTATGTTTACCTGTGTGCAACACCTTTGCTCTCCTCCTCCACTGCAACAGTGCAGCAAAGATGTTCACCTCCCTTAGTCCTGAGTGCCAGACTGCACTGAGCTCTGACAACAGCTCTATCCCCAGCCCACACCAGAAGGTAAAAGTTGTAATCATTTAAGCCATTTAATGCTTGTGAGATGTGAAAGAAGACAGGTAAGTTGTAGTGATGGACAAGCATGGCAGTGTACTGTGCAGCTGCAGATTACATCACAGCAAAGTAATAAATAATAGACAGAAGGATACATTAACAGTGTGTGAATTATGCTATTGGTAGCATGTTTCTCTTGATTTGTAGGATTTGCCGTTTAGAGGCAAGGATGTTCCATGTATTAAGGCAAAGTACATAACTCTGATAAAGGGGTAGCTTTTCTATTGGTACTGTCATGTAAAAGCCAAATTGCAATATGCCCTGTTCTGGTGATTTTTTGAGTATCCAGTACAAACTGTGCTTTTCAGAGTAGGGTCTTTTGGATGCCTGGCTTAAGAGCACAGTCACTCATATCAAGGAAATTTTACACATTTACTTCTCTGGAAGGTGATTTTGATATAATGCAGACTGCTTTTTGAAAACTGTGTTTCAGTGGGACAACAAATACATATTTCTGTATGCATTCACATAATGTATGAATGCTTAATAGCTGTAGACTAGAGGTGTTGAAAACCAAGATTTTGGGGTCCTACTTACAGGCAGAGATACCTGGCTCTGTAAGCAAAATGAATACATTTTCAATTTATTTCTTGATTTGCCAAAAAATACTTCACAACGTTGAATCTGGAAAGACCTAGCAAGTTTAGTATGCTTTTATGAGTCCAACTACTTTAGTTAATGATTAGAGCAATTGAAAACCCTTTTTATAATAATAAACTTGAATAAGTTTAATAACAGATATGATGCATTGTAGTGAAGTTCCTTGTGGAAGCATGAGAGCAGCTGTATTGGATCAGATGGAAAGGTCCCCCTTGTGTAGTTCCTGCCTCATGAGCCAGTAACATATGTTTTACTTAATGAAAGGTAAGAACATCCCAGGCTTTCTAATGGTCATTTGCCAGTACTTTCCCAGCTTGCTGTACTTTCTGGCTCAAGAGCTTCAACTGTGTATTGTCTAATAATTCTTAGAAATTTTTATTAATTTATTAAAATATAGTTGCATTTATCCCCTTACCCCTCTTAACGCTTTTCCTCTTCTTCCCACCAAATTTCTCACAAAAGTTAAGTTTCCATTCTGAGGCATGTCTCTCTGAAACTGCAATTTCTGACTGCCAGAGATGTGATGCTGGGATAGTGCTATTGCATTCTTCAATTTGAACAGCTATGATATGCTGATTATGAAAAAAAATACGGTTTCAATTAGTTTGGGATATTTCTTTGGAAGAATGAAAACAGTAACAGAAAACTTAATATAGTCACCCAAGTTGTCCAAATCTCTATAAATGGTATGAACAAAACCACTCTAAGTAATCAAGGACAGAGCAATCTCCTTAATCTGGTTATAGTACACTCTAATTGAGTAGGTAATCAACCTGAAACATCTTACCCTGAGCATGAGTCTCAGACTCTCAGCGAGTGTAAATGTCACACAGAGAGTCTTGTAACACTGTAGGCAGTACCACTATAGAATTTTTTCTTTCAATTTGGCAGCATCTGACACAGAGCTCTTTGCACACAGATTTGTGCTTGTGCCTTATCGTTTTGAACATGATAATGCTTGGGGTGCCCAGACAACTTTTCCCTCTCTTCCCCTTCCTGGGAAAATCTTTTGAGCTGATATGAAGGTAGGAAAAAATTTATCTTGGGAAGAGGCTGGCAAAGATCCATGGAAGATGAGATAGCTGTGTAAATGTATGACTGTTACCTGGAGGCAAAGAAGAAACCCACATTCAGTTTATGAGGTGTAACAAATATAGCTGTTAGACACTCATATGCCTCTCCAGGTTATCTCTAGAAAGTATCTGATTTTCTTGGAATCGAAATTTCATCCACTGACTTTTAGATTTAGGAAAAATTGTTCCATCAATGATATTTGTTAAATGATAATCTGTGTGTCCAGCTATTTCTTAAGCCAAGCATTTAGAGAAGCTTTGTTCTTCAGAGCAGAATAAAAACTGTAAAATACTGCTTGTGATAGCACTTGGACTAAGCATATGGTTTTTGTACAGCAGACATTAATATCATAATACTCAGTCCCACTGTTATCCCTGTCCCACAAATTTCTCTTCCTTTTAAAGCTGAATTTCTGCCCTTTTGCCTCCCTGCTTAATGACTGACCACCTCTTGAATGGCAGATCGCAGGATTCACCTCCCCGCAGCTGTGACTGCTATTGTTTGCAGTGAAGCCCTGCCTAATGGGTGTTCAGGCTGCATTGGCGCCCGTACTGGTGGTCTGGTGTACCTTAAGCCCAGCTGTCAAACGGTGATAGTTGGGAATTCGGGCTGTCATAATGTATTGTGACCTGGAATACACTCCCTAAATGAGCTGAAGGGCTGGAAATGTCAGGTGTGTGAGTTTATGTAGCAGCTTTGTCATCGTGTGGAGGGCTCTGGCTGGCTTTGCAGTTGTATTTTAAAGATCAGTGCAAAGCTTTCTCTAATAGAAGAATGACCTTTCCCCTTGCAGTGGGGAGTGAAGGATTTCACATGCTGGAAGTCAAAAGGACTTATGGATTTCCTGCATTCCAACGGGAAAAAGGAAGCTGTGAATCACTGTGGGGCATCACTAATTTTTTCATGATAAAGAAGTTCCACCTGAGGTCCCTTGTTCACAAAGATCAGTGTTATTTGCACAGCATCAAAATTGAGTTAGTCCACTGCAGTGAGACAAGAGCAGACTATAATACAAAGATTTTTTTCTTCCACAAGTCCTAGAAATAACATTGGCTGTGATAATAGACATAAAATGATAAAAGCACTGTATTTCAGATCTGTGTTCACTACATTGCCTAGGCTTTTGGTTTCCCCATAATTATTACCCACACAGTATTTGGCAGCCAAGCTTCTTATTTGCATAGTTATTCTATGTATTCTATGGTTATTCCATGTATTAATAAATTCTATTTATTTATATTATTTAAAGGTTCTGTTTTGATACTATCAACAAACATTTTCTTTTAAAATAACAAATGAAGACATTCAGTTGTGTTTAAAATAGATTTAAAGAAACATCAGGTAAGGAAAGTCTGTCCTGGAGGTGACTCAACATGCAAGCTGGAGATCTTTCCAGGTTTTTTCACTGTGCTGGGAGAAGTGAAATTTGCAGATGTTGTCTTGCCTGATCTAGATGGTGGTTTTCCAATAGCATGGAAGTCAGACACCTGGAAATTGAGGGTTAAAAGTAATGAAACAACAACCCAAATCAAAAAGGGTAAAAATCATTCTGTAATGTTTAGGATGATCTAGTGTTTCCAGTGTGGTACTTGATACCTTAGGAGGAAATCTGAGTTAGTGCAACAAGACAGAGGGCAGATTCATTTTCCCAAGATTCAGATATTAATCATCAAATTAATTTAAAGTTGTACAATCAAAGCCTTAAACTTGTTTTCCTGGTTGCTCACATGTGTGCCATGTGACAAAAAGGCACTGTATTTGGCTTCTGTTAGAGAATATTACATGTTAGCAAATGTCTCTATCGTTACTAATTAAATTAAAATAAGAAGCCATACAATAGATACAAATGCAACAGACATTTTGAAAACAATCAGGAGAGCCAGTGATTGTGCTACTAAGTGAGAAAACATGAGTACCAGGTATTAGTATGTAAAACCCTAGTCTC
Organism: Parus major; assembly: GCF_001522545.3. NCBI lineage: Eukaryota > Metazoa > Chordata > Aves > Passeriformes > Paridae > Parus > Parus major. The sequence goes on from NC_031769.1 coordinate 51,518,347, forward strand.
ACAACTCTGGTATGTAAAATGCACTTGTTACACAAATCTCAGTGTTGAGAAGTTGGCTGTGTTTGGGGCCACTTAGGCCTTACTGAGATATGTGTGGAATATTGCAAACCTTGTCAGACTTGGAATCATGAATTTACAAGGTCCAGTTGGTCATAGAGTCATTGCAAAGATTTGACAGAAACTGGTGTCTCCTGTTGTGGTTACATTTTGCCCATTAACGTCTTTTCTGTGTGAAAAACAAAGTGTTAACACAGGCGTGTTAGTGGAAACAGGCATAATTCCTGGTACAAACCAGAGATTTTTTTTTTTTATGTGGGTTATTCTTTCATGTTTAGCATTACCCCTAGCTGGGGAGCAGCTCTTTGACTATCTGTTCGAGTAAAATCTCATGTGTGTTTTCATGTGCGGTGTTCATATTCATGGCAGATTTGAGGTGTTCTGATGACAGATGGGTTTACAAGAATAACGGGAATTCTTGCCTTGTTGCAAAGACAGAGCTGCTTCAGGGTTACACTCAATATTTGCCTTTGATCTACATGCATGACATCTGTTGACGTTAGTGTATGTCTAATGCAAGGCTCAGGGTAGATGTATCATCAGTGTGCCAAATGTTCATAACTGGCCTGTCCAGATAATTGAATTTTTTGAAATGTATGTCAAATGAGTTTAATAATAAAATAAAAAACCAAAACAAAACAAAAAAAACCCAACAGAGGTTGTTGGTAAGTATAAAAGTATAAACTTTCCCCCTTTTATCTAAAAAACACTTTTCACTCAGTTTAAACTTAAACATGTAGCATTGTTTTCAGCAGTTGCTTGGAAAGCAAAAGAAGGAAATTCCTGTGTTGAGAAAGCCACTAATGGTCATGGCCCCTTTTTTCTTTGGATTTTATTGCATTATATTGTCACCTAGAAGATGGAAACTTGCATTTGCTTCCCCTATTTCCTGAGGGCTTATTTAATTTTATATGTCCCATTAGTCACTTTAACTACAAAGCTGAAAACTAATCTGGAGCTGGGAAGTCTTCATAAACCCCTCTCTTAAAATTTTATATAAATAACTAAAATGGGATTGGAACAGAAACAGAGAATGAAGGATTTTGCTTGGCAAGTGAGCATCCTTTCAGGTGATGCTGAGAGGCAGACTCATGCTCTGTTTTTCTTTCTATTTATATTTAGGTATTTTTTTCTATAGTGGAATAGCTTCACCCAGAGTTGCTGCTGAGAGAGCATCACTCATAGCTGTTCTGCAGTATGAAATGTAGATATTGGTGGTTGAATCTCCACTGGAGCAGAGGAGGGAATTGAACTTAAACCTGAAAACCAAATGCCAGACCTGGAGAGCTATTGGGCAAACTGAAGACACCCACCAGCAGCAGTTCTGTGAGTCAGGGTCTCCTCCTAAATTCCCACAGAGTGCTGCTGAAATGATCTGAGTTGGATTCACATTCTCCTGGGAAATGTATGTTTTGGATGCATTCATCAGAGAAGCTGCTGCTGGAGTCAAGGCTAATCACCTTGTGTTCATTGCTCTTCTAAGCAAACGTGTTATGTTACTAATGTATTAGTACTTTTAGGGGAAAAAAGGATATTAATTGCTTTTTAGTAACAGCACAGGTTGAGCCAGCAGGCTCTGAGATTTGCAAAGAGGACAAACAAATGAAACTTTGTTTTGGAGGTTAAAAAGGAATTGATGCAGAGGTCTTCCCAAAATGCAGCATTAAGTTGTAGGACCGGTAGGGATGCTATGTGAACATTCAGTTCAATCTTCTATGTAAGCCATAGCTCCTCCCATGCATACTCTAGCCTGCCCTTTATCAGGCTCGGTTATGTGTTGTGAACTGTGTTGGTTCATTTTCTAAACATGTTTATTCTGTTCAGGCTGGTTAAACTCTGAGCCACAAGTGTCTTTGCTGGCTGTGCTTTAGTAACCAAAGCGACTTGTAGTCTAAATTTGATTGCTGAGGGCTGGGGTCTTTCCTCTGAAATATGAGGGTAATGAAGTGGCTGTTCAATATCCTCATGATGAGAATTAGGAGAACACCATGTGGTGCCTTTGGAGAGGACAGCCCTTCATGCTCTTGTGAAGGGTGAAAAATTTTGCCTCCTTCACTGCAGCAAGAGTACAACCAGATAAGCAACATTTTTAAGTTAGTGGATCCTTTCTAAGTTAGAGCTGATGCATTGTACAGTCCTGTTAGTAAGCAAGATGTTATTGATACAGCTGTCTACATGTAGTGCTGTTTGTTTTGTTTTTTTTATTAAATAAGCTGCTCCATGCCCTACAAGCAGACAGTGAGACACTGAGACATTTTGGCAAATCAGTCCTGTGTGAAACAAGGCAAAGCAGCAAAGGATAAACTCCATAAACAGTTACCATAACATTTCTGTTCTTAATTATGTTGTCTTTGTACTTCTATTACCATTTGCTCAGTAAAAATCCCCCTTTCCAATGGTTGTATGTCCGTGGTGGTGTGTCACCCCAGTCTGGTGCTCCTGTATGATTAGGAGGCTCCATGTATCTGGTGGCTGAGAGTGAGGTATGAATGTTCTAGTGACCTCATCTATTCTGGCTCAAAATGGAGTTAGATATTTGCATTTGCTCAGGCTTCTAGGCTCATTTTAAGCAGAGCATCAAAAAAATCAGTGATGAAAATGACCCAGCAGATTATCTTACCTATCTCAAAGCCAGACCATGAAGTTTCTCTACTATTGCATTCTTATTATCCTTTATTTATTAACTATTTATTAATTAATAATGATGAATTATATTAATTATTTTTATTATTATATTTATTAATTATCTTCAGAGTGCTTTATTCAGCCTGTAAGAGCTGAGTTGTTGGATATTCTGTGTACCATTTACTTTCCATTTGAAGTACTAACTTTCCCATGTGAATTTTATTGGAGGTGGGTCCAAGGACCATGGATCAGGTCTTTTACTGCTATTGCTTTCAAGGGGCTTTAGGTCAGGCTCTCTAAGACTCTTGAGTTGGACACCTAAGAGCATGGAATTGACCCTAGCACCTGAGTAGCTTCTCTGATATAAATCTCTGACAGTCACAGGGGCATAAGGATTTGGGATTTCTGAGGAACTTGACACTGATGTGAGCAAGCCTGCCATTAAGGCTGGGTTTGTACACTTCATAGCATCAGCACACTGACGTGCAGATTGGTTTTCATACAGCTGCAGATTCAAGAAACGCATTTGCAGTCCCTTAGCTGGATTCATAATAAAGATGTTAAATAAAACCGAACATTTCCCCTTTTGGCAACCCTCAAGACAGTCTCTCACAAATGTGTTCACATAGCAGTGGCTGCTTCAAAACCATCCAGAATGGCTTGTTTTTCCTAATCAGCTTTGCTGAGTTCTTATTTGTTTGGCTGGTTTTTGTTCGTTGCTTTTGGTTTGTTGGCTTGGTTTGTTTTTTTTAAGTTGAGTCCCTGTGTTTTCTCCTTACAACATTTCTTTTGAACTTTATAATTCCTTGTAAAGTGAGGTCATGCTTGTTGGGGCATCTTTCCTGTAAAATGCAGGATGCACAGCTTCAATTAATGAAGGCAATTAGTCCTTTTCAAAAATATCCTAGCAAGCAAAGTTATGCGGAGGACACAGTTGATCATTGTAACAATATTTTTCTTACACTGCATCATTACGTAGTGTAACGTGATGGTCAAAACATCTGTTGTGTGAGAGCAGAAAGCAGACAGCTGTTTTCCACTCACCTTTGATTCTATTTTCTTTCTGCCATTGCTTGAAGATGGGCTTTTAGGATTATTCTGAAGACTTCTGGACATCAGTGAAGGCAGAATGGAGAAATGAGTTGTGTTAGCCAACATAGCCAGCCAAGGTCACTTGGAAATCAGTATCTGCTGGTACAGTTTAGACAACTGGCTGTTGTCATTTGTTACTTGAAGGGCTGACTTACCTCTGGTAATCACCAATATTTCTACAAAAAGAAATTGAGTTGGAAATTAATTTTGATCTCTTATTGAGAGATCCTGCAGTAGTGTTCGTGAAGTTCTGGATTCTGGGGTTTACTGCCAAAAAAATCTTTGTTATTTCACTGTTCAGAGCTCCACTGTGTTTTGGCCTTGGCAAGGATATTTTCTGGAGGTACTAAATTCAATTTTACAAGGGCTTACCCCAATGGGATGGACTTTTCTCATGTCAGGATTGATCATTCAATTTTCAATGACTGTGATCTTGCTTTACATGTATTTTAAATCTGAACTTACGTTTTGCTTCCCAAATTTTTCAGGCTGAGTTCCAGTGTGTCTCTACAGAATCCCACCATTGATTCAGTGATGTCTTTTTAAAAAATTGTGTTATTTTCTTAAACTTGTTTATTTTTTTTACTAGTAATCTTCAAATTTCTCTTTCAAGTTGTATGGTGCTTAGGATACTAACTGCTCCTTTGACTGTGCATGTGTCAGTATCCTGCCCTTTCTCTCCCTTGAGTGGAAGGAAGAAATAAAGAATGAAGTCCAAGTGGGAGAAGCTTTACATCATTGCTTCCTTTGAACATCCAAAAGCTGCCACATGACCTCAGATGTTAGCAAGACCCTTTATACTTTTTCATATTCTGCCTTCATGCTGGGAAGAGTCTCCCCAGCTGAAACAAAAGCACTACAAATGTATCTCCCACCCTCTTTCATGTTTCTCCTTTCCATGTTGCATACCCAAAAATAATAAGTAATTAATCTGTAGTTTCCATGGTTTGTCTCACTGTCAGACAGTGCTTCACTGTCTCTTTGTGTTTCTCAGAGGCTTGTTGAGACTGGAGCTGGTCTTCTGTTCTGTGTTTGCATATTGTGTTGGGACACATGTCCTGATTTAATGGTAGATTTGTGCAAGGGTGGCCAGCTGGTGCTCTGAGATGCATGCAGCAGGAGCAGCAGGAGGCTGGGCTGGCTTAGGCCACTGATTGTACCCAGCCTCATCCTCTAATGAAGACACTTTTGCACAATTATTGCTTGCTTCCATCTACAGCCTACTCCAAAGGTGAGCCAGTCTCAGAGCTGCCTCTTGGCGTTTTTGGATGTTACAGTTTAGGTTCTCAGCTGTGCCAAGCCCATGGTGGGTGGTGCATGAGATCAGCTTGAGCTGCAGCCATCCCAGCAATAAATGGTGCTTGAGTAGTGGCATTCAATTGGCCTGTGGCAGGTAAACCTCAGGTGCTGCACAGAACCAGAGCCTTGGAGTGAATTTTAGCAAAGACTAGTTAAACTTGGTGAGCTTACAAACTAAAAGGGATAAACTGGATGAGTTGATGCAGACTATGTGGAATTAAGTTAACCATCATGTCCAAGGTCAGATAATAAACTGATTCTCTGCTGCCTTAAGTATTGGAGGCTTGGAGGCTTCTGTGCTCAGTACTGTAGCATGATTTTCACATTATCCTGATTTCTGCTTATGTCGTGGTTCAGACCTGCCTCATGCAGAACCTCAAAGCACCTCTATATATTTTTAAATATCATTAAATAAAATTTAAATTTTTTTTTTAAAGAAATAAACAAACTGCACATCTGTCTTCCAAGGGCCTTTGAAGGGGCCTAATTATGGGGAGGCCAGGCCCTTTGCTTTTCTGCTCTTTGTGTTTTTAAACCCAGTCACCTGTTTAGTCAAGGAAATTTCTAATGATGACACTAGAAATACGTTTGGGTAAGAAAACTTGGACAAAAGAAATCCCTCTTAATGAACTGGAGCTACTGTGCACCCCGAGTTTGTGCCACCAGAGGAAATAAGTGGCAAAAATAAGCTTGATTCTTACTTGAGGTGAGAAGGAGGAATCTAGGGGTCTGATCCTGTCTGTTCCTGGGGAAGAAACCAAAGGAACCCCAAAGGAATGGTTTCTGAGTGATCTAGACCTCAAACTCATTTGTTTAGTTTAAGCAAGTTTCTAGTTAAAACATTTTTACTGTTCCAGTGTAACAAGATACCTGAAATGTCTTCACCCTTCAACGTCTTTATCCTTTAATGCTGATGTTGTGCTGAGTGATGGGGTTCGTAGTTCCACTCCCTCTGTGTCAGTTCCTTGCAGTCTTCACTGCTCTGTGCCAAAAAAATGCGTTCTTAGAGAGCTGTTAGAGTGCTGCTGTTTGCATTTGTTTTGTTGGATCACAGTGAGATACTCTTAACAGTCCTTAAAAGAGGTGATTGGCATCACTTGTAGAGTGAGTACAAAACTGAACACCTCCAAATCTCTACTTCTACAACTTGTTCCTCTGAAATAAGAGGAATTGGTGTGGGCAGCTTTAGAAATTAACAGATTGTCACAGTTCAAATAGTACTTCTTTGCCTTAGAGCATCTTAACCTGGTCTTTCAGTGTTGGGATGAGGATTAAAGGATTGGCATAGATACACCTACTTTCTTCTTAGCATAAGGTGTGAATTTTAGAGAAGAGGGCAGAGGTAGTAAATGTTGCTGCTCTGTCCTACTTAGATTATGAACCGCAGTACAGCAGTTTTCTGTCATGTCCAAGCTATACCTTCCTAGGTGGAAGTCCAAAGGATATAGACTAAGTTGGTGAGGAAGTAGAAGAGGAAAGGTGTTACAGCCTACTGTTACAATGCCTGTTCCTCAGATCCTTTAAAATTGCTCTGAAAATAACTTTTCCAATGAAAGAAAGCAGGAAAGGATATGATTACAGAAAGGCGCAGAGCATATTTTGTCTGTTCTTCTGTAGGCTCCTTAGACTTGAGAAGAGAGCTGTGCAAATGCTGCTATGGTGTGAAGCTTAGGTTCTTGTCATCTTTTGTCACCAGCTACTGATCTGGCTGGCTATGGGTTGCAGAGAACACGATCCTCTCTGGAATGGTGGGAAATAAGACAGGGGTCTCTACTCCACATGTGCCTGGAGCTGCTGCATTTCTTAGGCATGTTTGTCAAAGGTCACAGTGGAGTTACGGTTCTCAGAGCACAGGCATAACTTGGGTGGTGTCTAACTGTGTGTGTAGGGTGAAAAGAAAATCAACAGAGATGGCTAAAAGTGACACGTAGCTCCTTTCTTTCATGCCACTTACCAAATAATTGCCTGGATCCTAACATGAATGGTTTTCAAATCCAAATTCAAAATAAACCTAGGTTTGTCTTTTTCTACTGCTATTTCTTCCGCCTCCATGATTTGTAGGAAGCACTTAAAACAGGCTTACGTCAGTGTTCTCAAATTACTTCTTTGCCCCCTGTTATGACAATTCCTCAACATAATGACTTGTCTGTGTTGCTCAGAGTTAATTCTTTGAGGTTTGCACAAAAATATTTTATTGTTGTGGAAGGTGAGTTCAGTGTCTGGAGTAATATAATCAGGGAAGCTCTCTCTAGTTCAGAGACTGAATTAAATTTTGCCTAGCCTTAGGCGGTCTTCTTTTAGCTCCATCCTTTAGGGCTCAATTGCCAGTTAAATAATTCCCTTATTCCCACTATCTGATGAGGACAGCAAGCTGCACCAGGTATTTCTTCATAATCTTCATAGTCTGATAAAATACTGTGGGAAAAATCACTGCGTGGATTCATGGGTGCTGTGAGTGAAAATGGAAAAAACTGAACCTAAGCCACTGTGCTGCATTTTTGACATGAAGCTAATTGAAACTGAGCAGTGCCATAAGGCACATACTGTTTCTATAGGCCCCAAGTTGTTGGTTTGCTTGTTTTATTTTTGAAGGCTTTAAATCAACCCTGTAGACATGTAGACCCTTGATTTTGGATGACCCATAAAGCTGAGTCTTGGCTGCAAAGCTGGGGCAGGAGTAAAGCTAAAGGTGCTTGATGCTACACATTGCCATTCCAGACTTGAGTGATTCTGTAAAGATCACACATTAATAACTTTAGCAGGAGTGGTGTCTTAATCAGCACTCAGATCTCCTGTATTTACTGTGAGATACTGAGCTGTTTCTCCAGTAGTTTCCTGGGCCTGCTTTTTAACCAGCCCTCATTGCTGGGTTAGGGTTAGCTTGCAAAGCCTATTTCTGTCTTAATACAATGTCATTTTGGTAGCAACAAAAAGGAGGGTCCTGAGTGCCAGGACTTCGTCCTGAGTGCCATTACATGGGAGATGCTGGACAATCAGGGGATCAAGTTCAGCCAACATGGACTTATGAAAGGAAGGTCCTGCTTGGTCAGCCTGTCCTTCTTCTATGACCAAGTGACCCACTTAGTAGATATGGGAAAGGCTGTGGATATACTCTATCTAGACTTCAGTAAAGCATTTGACAGAGTCTCACACATCCTCTAGCATCCTTCTAGAAAACCTGTGTGCTTGTGGATTGGATGGGTGAACACTGCAGTAGATAGAAACTGGGCTGGATAGCCAGGCCCAGAGAGTGGTGGTGAATGGAACTAAACCCACCTGGTGGTGGGTCGCTAGCAGTGTTCCCCAGGGCTCAGTTTTGGGGCTGGTCTCTGTTTAACATCTTTTTTGATGATCTAGACCTGGGGGTTCAGGGCACCCTCAGTAAATTTGCAGAAAATGCTAAGTTGGGTTGGAGCACTGATCTGCTCAAGACTAGGAAGGCTCTGCAGGGAAACCTGGACAGATTTGATCAGTGGGCTGAGGACAACATCATGAGGACAACGGGGAAGTGTTGGGTCCTGCACTTGAGTCCCAGCAGCTCCATGAAGCCTGACAAGCTTGGGGAGGGGTGGCTGAAGAGCTGGTCAGCAGAAAGGGACCAGGAGATGCTCAGTATGAGCCAGCAGTGTGCCCAGGTGGCCAAGAAGGGCTATGGCATTCTGGCCTCTATGCAGAACATAGAAGGAGTGGCCAGCAGGACCAGGGCAGTGATCTTAGCACTGCTCTTAGCACTGGTGAGGCCACACCTTGAGTACTGTGTTCAGTTCTGGGCCTCTCACTTCAGAAAGGTCATTGAGGTGCTGGAGCGTGGCCAAAGAAGGGCAACAAGGTTTGTAAAAGGTCTGGAAAATGTGTCTTGTAAGGCATGGGTACGGGAGCTGGGGTTGTTTATTCTTGAGAAGAGCAGGCTCAGGAGGGACCTCACTGCTCTCCAGAACTACCTGAAAGGAGGTTGTAGTGAGGTGGGGACCAGTCTCTTCTACTGTGGCTTCAGCGAGAGGATCAGAGGACATGGCCTTAAGATGAGACAAAGGAGATTCAGATACCAGGGGAAAGAAATTCAGTGTTAGGGTGGTCAGGCATTGGAATAGGATGCCCAGGGTGGAGTCACCATCCCTGGAGATGATGTAAGAGGTGGCTGGATCTGGTTGATATGGTTTAGGGGCTATGGTAGAGCTGGGTTGACAATTGGCATTGATGATCTCAAAGGTATCTTCCAAGGCTGATGACTCTGTGATGCTATGAAAAGCAAGTCAGAAGGTTTTATCACTCCTCATTAATATCTTCCTAAATTTTGGATCCTATTAATTTGGAATTGCCTTGCAGAACTTTAAATCTGAGAAATTTGTAAAATCATCAGCTTGTATTTTCACTTTTGGGCTACTCCTGCTTTCCATGGAGGCATGCAAATTGCTGCCTTATGTTTTAAAGAAAAAAGGATATCTATGAAGCTAGTCATAAGTGTGTTAAGTATGTGAGAAAGTAATTTTGTGGGGTCTACACGTTGTAATTTTAAGGAGAGCTCAGTATTTGTAACAGCTGACATTTAAATTGATGGTAACCTAATTTTATGTAAGGAGCTTTAAATCCATGGTGAACTTGGGCCACATTAATTTCTACATCTTCATTACACTCACAGCAGTTACAAGGAGACATCCTTGCTTTCTTTTCTTTTTGACCATTGTATTTTAATTTTTAACTTGTCTGTGTTGTTTGTAAAGGAGAAATATATTCAGTTTGTATTATTCTGTACACACAGGAAGTTTTTGGGAATTTGGCAGCCTCTATCTCAGGAAACAGACTTGTAGAAATCCTGGTTTCATTTCACATGGGACAATTGGCTGCTTTCCCTTTTCAAATGTTGGTTCTTAGGCCACCATAGGTAGAGACTGGTTTAGTCAGACTATAGAAGAGGTGAGCATTTTGACACACATGTTGGGAACTTTGACAAGAGCTGCCAGCCCAAGTTCACTCTCCAGATCTACCTGAGAAGTGAGAAAAGGTCTGGCACACAAAATAGAAAAACCCAAACATTAGTGAAATTCAACATGAAATTAAATTAAATCAGCCCCAGATTAATACCCTAAGGGAGGAGGCTTCTTGTAGAAGTCAAGTGCCTTTGCATTTTTGCATAACACAAAGGAGAGGTGATGGTCTACCAACTCCTGCTGATAAGAAGGCTGCCTTCAGTCCTGAAGAATCTCTAGGAAAGCTGTGCACATCTTCCACATGCTTTGTGCTCAGTGCATAAAAAAGTTGGTAGATGGGATGCATTATTTATGGGGCTTTTCTGTAGCACTATGACTCTTCAGTAGGCAGAATGGAGACAGTTCATTGCAGGGCATGTTGTCTCTGGTTCAGTATGGTTTTAACCATTTCTACCTGATGTGTAGTAATTTGGACAGTAGGCTGAAGACTGTGACATGTAATATGTTCTGTAAGATCCATTTAGTATCAAGAAGAATGAACCAGAAGATTTTATAAAGATTTTATAAAACCAGAAGATTTTATAAAAAAAAACCAGGGTATTTCCCCAGTCCCTGGTGGATGATTGGTTGCTGTCAAGGCACTTGCAAGTGATGTTTCAAGGAGAATCTGTTTACTTAGTGGAATGTGCCAAGACATAACAAGGAACTTTCTGTATCTGAGTTGGGATCTACTAGTAGTAAGTTTTCAAAGTATCTTGCTTAGCTGTAGTTCATAATAGTGCACACATATAAAGATCTGCTATGGCTTCAGTTAGCCAGTTGTGAAATAAAGTGGATTTTTACAGGGAATACTGTGAGCTGTAATCCACTTAGTTTAGTGGCAAAGCAAGAGCAAACAGGGGTGAGATGTTGAAGTGATAACTGTGTAATGGTATAATTAAAGCTGTACATCAGTGGTGATTGACTATTAAGCGATAACAAGAAATTCTGGTGTAAGCAGAAACAACCATTTCCCATCATTATTGGCTTGCACCACTTATGAATAAAAGACCTTTTCAGAAGAATACATGCCAATGTCTTGAAAACATTTTGAGGTTTCCTTGATTCCAAATACAAAAATACATAGAAGATCACAAAAATTCCCATGACTTACATGACCAGATGATTTTTTTTCAAGGAGAAATGTGGATTTATGTCACAATTTATCACATAGTCTTTTGAATATATGTTGGATTTTGACAGGCTTTCTTTTACTATCTTCATCAGTAAGAGCTCTCCTAATTCAGAGGGTAGAACTATTTCAAACGATATGAAAGACTACCTTAAAGCAAAGGCAGGGAATCAACGCTTAAGTGGGAAGGGGTCTATTTCTGAGTTGTTGTGGAATGTCATGTGGTGTGCAGTGGGATGCTGTACTTCACCATTTACCAAGTAAGGATAATTAATATTTCCATTTTCTGCCTTTTCCTTTTAAATTAAGCACTTTTGAACAAGTTACTTTCCTATCTTTTTATAACTGCTGTTATGATGGGCTATTGATCCTATCCATTGCTTCTGGTACTGCTACAGTATTCTGGCTTTGAAATTAAGGAGCCCAAGATTATCAGAAGCCCAAGATAAATCTGATGGGAAGCTTTTCCAGTTTTCTTCAGACACTTTTCATTCTTAAATCTGGTTCATATAGGGACATGTATTGCTTAAAATACAGCTACTGGTGGGGGAAATGCAAAAGATGCATAATGAGCAAGTTTGGATACTTTTTGCCAAGAGGGCTCTTTTTGATCTCTGTATGCCAAATGAATCTCTTAGAATTTCACTGCTTATAGCTATTCATAATAAATAAATGAATAATTTAAATTGTTATTAGGAAAAACCATGGACTTGTAGCCTTTGGAAAATGTAGTCCTCACTTCACTTTCTGCTAGAGTGAAACATGTACTAATATGAAAGGTCTGACTGATTAGGGATCTTCATTGCATCACTGCTAACCTGATGCGATTGCTTTGATTTCACATCTACAGATGGATGTAAAAAACAGGTGGGACAAAGTTGATAAAATGGTCAGTAGTTTCCTTCAGTTAAAGTAAATGCTTTTGTAAAAGTGTTTACTGAAGGAGAAAGAGTTCTAGAAACTGGATGTGTGATCATTGTAATTATTTTATTTAAAGTTTCCATTGTAGCAATGTTTTGGAAACCCTTGGAATTGATTTGGGAAAGGGCATTTCTGTGAATGACAGCTGTCTTAAGGTTTTCTGTGTGCCCCATTCAGTCTGCCCTGGATGTGCTCACATTATTCCTTTGATGAGAGCTGGAAAGGGGGCAGCCAATGCAGCTCAAGGTGCATTTCTTTCTCTGCGAGATCCTCACTTGCATCTTCATATCATTTGTCTCTAGTTCTTTTTGCTGATCCCAGATGCTTAAAAACTAATCAAAAACCTGGAGCCAAGAAATTGATTTATGAAATAAAGGTTTGTGGGAAGGAAAACCATTTTTAAATTTGTCTTGTGACTTTTAGGCCTTTAGGGCTGACCTTTTTCAAATACTCTGAAAAATGAAAACTAGAAACTCACAATATAGAAAGGAAAGATTTTTACTTGTTCATACAGCTCCAGGGCTGGAAGAATACCAGATATTGTAAAAGCTGTAATTAAATCTTAGTTAATAACTCTATTTATCCCCTAAACCCTCTTGAACATTCTGAAAATAGGTGGGGTTTTCTGTCAAATACTTAAAATACTCTTTCTTACAACTCAGATATTTTCCTTCGTTGCCTCTAAATAAGACCTAAAAAGCATATTTCCACTAGACTGAAAAACACCACATTGTCTGGAGAAACTGCCAGATGCAACCTATCAGTCAAGGCAAGGTGAAATGTTCAGATGTGTTTGGCAGTGGAAAAATGCATCATTTAAATTCATTTAAAGAGCAGTGCCTGATCGTTTAAGTTACCGTAAACACAATTTCACTTTAAGATTGTCTTACGGTATGCAGGGCTTTTTATTTTAAAAAAAAATCAATCTTTGGAAATATGTCATACATAAATTACGCTGACAAATAAGGATAAATATACACATACATATGGTACATGTTTTATTTATAAAAAAATAAATCAAGAGTTATGCAACATGGTGATATAAATACTTCTAATATTAGAATGACTTACTGCTGGACTCTGTTACGTTAAAAAGGTCAAAATGCAGAATGATTCTTCTGGCACAGATTTTCCTAAATCCTTACAAGTATCAAACTCTAACAAGTATATTGATTGTATTTTTAAATACCAGCTTGATTATGAACACATAATTTCTTTGACTAGCTTTGATGTTTTGCTTCCTGTAGTTAAGAATGTGCCATAATTTGAGTAATTGAAATCTCTAAAATCTTTGGTTTTGGTGAGGTAATGTTCACCTCTGTTAACTGAATATAAAGTACATTAGCACATTTCAAAGTGTGTTCTGATCATGGTGATCTGGAATGAAGGATAGTGAAATATGCAGGGGAAATTCCAGGTTATATTTTGCAGCTTGCCTGCAGAATCAGTAGCTCTGGGAAGCCTTTTTCATGTGAGGTTATTTCAAAACCATTCCCCATACATGTCTCTTGTCACATACAAGACCTGTTTCTACCCAACTTAAAGATGAGAACAAACTGACTTGAGTGAAGATCAGTCTTTGAATTCTACTTTAAAATTTAGTATCCTCGGTATGTTACTTAAAAAAAATTATTAGCTTTCCAAGGGTTTTTTTTACCTGCCTGAACATTTGCTTCTGTAAAGTGAGTTTTTGAAGAACAAATCTCACACCTTTCAAAATAAAGGATTCCCCTAAGAATCCCTTGTAGCTTAAACAATGCCCCTTTTTCCTTTTAAATGAATGAGACGCAAAGGGTAAATCAGTATGGCAATTGTATGGAAAAATCAGGTTTAGTCTGCAGAGATCCTGGTTCCAGGGTACTTCTGTTCTAATGGCATGCTTGATGATGATTTTGCATGATTTCTATATGGTCTTGTTAGAGAATGCAATATTCCAGACACATGGACCTGGCATATGTTTAATCAATGTGTTTACTACTTTATTTTGGAAAGGACACAAATTTATCATGAAAATTACCTGAAGAGAAATAATTCCTCTCTGTTTTTTCATCATCACAATTTGCCTAGCCTCTGCTTCTTGATTTTCTTAATGCCAGTTAGGTCTTTCTTAGATTATGATTCACAGTTCATTTTTGGTTCACTGGGCTCACTTGTTCAGCATTTCACTTCAGATCTGAAAAGCCAACTATTGGTTCCTGAGAGGCATTTTGGGTTTTGTGCATTAAAACATGAAACTCAGATATACCTGATAGAAAACATTCTACTTAACAGCATTCTCATCCTGCTGATTCTTTTTAATGGATGATGCTATGCTTATGTGCCACAATATCAAATGCATATTAGTAGAAATTAAATAGTATGGGGGAAATTAACTGGGGGATCTGGGAAAAAACTCAGAAGTCACCTCTAAAATAATAGTTTTATACTGGAAATTTTTGGAGGTTTTTTTAGTTATAGAAACAGCAATTATTTTCTCAGTTTCTTCCTTTTTTGTCTGTTTTAAGAATATATTACTGTGGTGTTGTTTTTTTTTAACACCAGTCTTCAAGTTAAATCTGATCACTGGAATTCTGCTAGGGAATTACTTTGGGACCTAAATCAGTGTGTGTAAATTATGCATGCATGAGGACAAGAATTAATTTTGTGTTCATAACAGCCAATTGTACACTCAGACGAATGTTTGCATATGTAGTCACCCATTTGGAACTGGGCCCAAACTAGATTAGGATTAATACCATGGGCTAGTTCCAGGATTTAGTTTTCAAGTCTGTTTCTAATGATGCAATATGCATTAAAAATACTCACCTCTGCAGACTGCATTCTGCAGATGCTGTTCTGGCTGCAAATCAGAGTAGCTGCAACAATCAGGCACCATCAGGCGAACGTGCACAGTGGAAATAAGGGGCTGGTACATTGGGTAAAACTGTCATCAACACAAATCTGGTGCATGCGTAATATTAAGAAACAGCCTAGGCTGTGTAAGAGGCTGTAGATAAGACTGCCCCAAGCATCTCTTCTTTTTCAAGCTTCTCCACTCCACACTGCTTGAGCAGCAGCTGTGCAAATGAGGAGATGGGCTATTTCCAGGAGACAGCCACTTCAGTTCAAACCTCGAGAAGATAGCACGCCTTTTAAGAGTAATAATAGCTGCCAGCCATTGAGGGCCTCAGGGGATGACATCTTGACATGCTGCATGACATTCAAGAAGCCTGCCTGATGTTCTGTGTCAAGTTGAATGCCCAGGCTTGAAGCGCAGTGCTGGAGGGAGTAAGGACAAAAAACTTGTCTCTTGATTTAAACTGAATATTGCATCATTCTCACACTTAGCATCTTCTACAGCTGGGCACCCCAGACTTTCTGGTGGACAAGGAGTTAGACAGGTTTTCATCTGCTGCCCTGTCCCTCCCTCTATGCTCCCTCTCTACACAGTAGCTGCTACAGGACCTAGACTCCTAAGAAAGCCCAGCACAGTGCCATCTGCCTTCTCCTATTCCCACTGGAGTTACCATCCCTTAACGGATCCACACTGATTTTAGTGGATTATCTACTGTGTTCTCCTAAGTTGTGAGAACAGACTGAGACTGATACACACTAAGTGTTGTCTTCTGTCACAGGCCCCCATTGTTTGTGGTCAGACAGTGATGTGGCCTCTAGAGAGGGAGTTAGTCTTAGTTTTAACAAACCTGCTGATTAGGCTCAGACTAGCCTAAACAAGACTAAGATGCAATTGCATTTTCTATCACTGGAAGATAGTTCCAACCATGTACGTTTTCAGATGTTTTAATGGCAGAAGTGGAAAGAACACACTTATTATGAACATAAAGAACATACTTATTATGTACCATATAATTTTATTTGGGACAGCTAAGGAGTACCAAAAGAACAGAATAAGCCATAACAAAGAAATGATTGTGCATAATAAGTTTTATGAAGAAAGAGCGAGTTAACTTGTTATTTTGAATCAAGGGAATGAGAATTGTTATTCTGATTTTTATTTTTTAATTGAAAATATAAAAATTCTGATTTTTACATTTTAATGTTCTTTAGGGTCAGATGACTGGTGTAAAATCTTGATATCAGATGGAATATCAATACAAAAATTAATCTACTGGAGGATTTTTTAAATTAGGTTGTTTAAATGAGATTGTTGTTCATACATTGTCTTCAATTATGAATAAGCCAAACATAAAGTTTTGTATGCCTATGGCATCCAATACAGATATCTTAATAGTAGTATGTTGTTTAAACTGTAGGCACAGTCAAATCTGTGTGATGAGACAAATAGCAGATGATAGCTTGTTTGCTGCCTATCATTGATTATTTCATTGATTTTTTTTCTTCACTATGTCGTGAAGGAATCTCATTTTCAAGGTAATAGAACAATACTATAAATAAGTAGGATGTCTAACAGGCCTATAAAGCTGTACTTTTGAGATCATGTCCATGCCATTGAGGTGGAATGATTTGAGGCATAGCCTGAGGCAAGCAGAGAGAAGGTACTGCACAGGAAAACTAGTCTTTTAAGTCTCTAAGCACCAATTGCAGAGAGCAGGCAGAGTTAGGAAAAAACTACACAGGGAACTAATGACAGGAAACACTAATTTCATGATACAAAGGAGATTCTTTAGTACACTGATCTCTGGACTCTGAAAACATACAAACAAAATGATGTTCAAATTCAAAACTTAATCTTCCATTATTCTTAAGAACTTTTTCATTTGGAGTGTTAGTTTCACCTGACAATGTTGTAATTTAGGAGCTGGTAAGAATTCCTTCTCTCTCTTATTGATTTCAAAATTCTTTTATCTGAAAAGATTCTTTTTTTCCCCCTTGCTTTGCATGAGGTTTTTTAGATTGTTCTAAAACTGAGATGTCTGCTCCTGTTATCCACAGCTCAGCTGCAGTCAATTCAGGGACTGTGGTGATCTCTGAGAACCTGCAGTCCATAGGGCTTATATGAACGATAGGTTTTTAAGAAAATCTTACTGATTCTCTTCTTCTTCATGGCACTGCAGGTTTTTTATATAGAGATCTTGCACAGAAGAGGAAATAAGTCAGTTCCTCAGGGGGAAAAAAAAAAGTGTATTTGCTGAACTTTTAAAGGTAAGAATGTCCTTAAAATTCACAGGGTTACAGAAATGATGAAATGTAGTCAAGTAAATAACTGTTGTTTTGGAAGAAATTATACTCAGAAGTTATTTTGACTTTGCCCCTTATGGGAAATAACAGTCATGAAGGCAGAGACAGAAACATTCTTCTCTTATCTTTGATACCTATATTTCTGAGAAAATTTTGCTCTCTTAATTTCAATTCCTAAAAGAAAAAAAATTAACTGCTGTCAAGCATATGCGAATAAGACCTTGCTTTGATTTATTTTTCTTAGAATTTAATCTGTTGTCCCTTTTTTATAGGATAAAATTAATAGGAAAGCAAAACATTATTAATGGAGCTAATATTTTGCTACCTAGAACTTAAATAGGAAATTATAATCCTCCTCAGCAGTACAGGAATTTCACCCTATTATTTCCTAGGTCTTATTAAAAATTGAAGAACATAATCAATTGCAAGTAACTTTCATCCAGGTCATCTTTTGAAGACTGTTTGAGATAAGCAGAGAAGATGGAACATAGCTGGTCTGACCCTATTGGGATGGGAATTATTTAAGTGGCCCATATTTAAAAAATGTGTTTCATCTTGCTCTTTCCATTTAGAAGACAGTGCACAGCAAGTAGTGAGAAGTTGGTGGTCTAGGTAGGGCTCACTGGGCTGTTGTACCTGTGAGCAGATTTCTGTGAGGATGATCTGACATGTCCTCAAGTCTGTCTTTTTGAGATCTAGTGCTTGGCTTCTTCAGTGGCCTTTTATAAAGTCTAGTGTCACCTCTTCCTGATTCATTATCCTATTTATCACTTTTACCAGGTATAAAGATATATTCCTTATAGCCAGCTTGAAGTACTGTGAAAATGGACTGCTGGATAATCAGTGATTAGTAGTATCCAGTAATCATCGTGGCTTTCCATTTCATCTGTGTAGAAAATTTCAGCTTGTCTAGATACTTAGTTTGCTTGTAACTTCAGAGATGGCACTGGTTATCTACTTTTAGGGTTCCCAGGAATAAGCCTGTTGAGACTTGCTGCTGGTGTACTCCAAGAGGTTTCATGCCAAGTGAGCTGGAACTATCAAGTTAGCAGAAATAATGCTTCTGATTTGGTATTGTTTTTTTCAAGGAGAAAAAATTAATCTCTTCCTTTTTGTATCTTCCATTAATAACTTGGTCTTTCGGTATTGCTTTGAAAAAAGTGCCTGGTGCAATCCTAAATATATCCTGTTGTGTTAACCTTTGCCTG